>NC_083770.1:1952500-2062500 GCF_963514075.1 Conger conger | reverse complement strand
CAACCCTTGCTTTTCATATCTCTATGACCCCCCCCCCCCCCACCCCCTGCCTGTCCACCCCCCCACACACAGCGACCTCCGCCCCCCTTCACTGACCCCCCTCCTTCACCCTGGAGGCTAACCTTCCTGTTTAAACAGATTTAATCAATACAGAGGGTAGTTGTGCTTTCAGTCAAGATAAGGTTTCAGTGGCAGCCTTGAAACCAGGTCTGCTCTTTTTTCTCTTATCTGCTCCCGATAAAACAACAGGGAAAATGAAACAGATGTGGGGTCCGGGAAATTCCCCTTTTTTCAAACACAGAAAAAAACAGACAATGAAGGGAAAGCCCTATTCCAGCTCAGTGTTGTGGAGCCTCAGTTTTGCACAGGACGAGTGCCACAGTGTGATAGCACGACGCGTCTTTCGTATTGAGTATCTTGAAGCTGCATTCCAAATGCCAGAGACAAGCCCTAAACAGGCCATGATAAAACAAAAAAAGCCTCGGGTTCTGCCTTTGTTCTTTTCCGTCTCTGTGCTCGACCCCCCGCCTGGTGCCCCCTGGCTGAAGAAATGAGGCTGAAAAGATAGCGGGGTCCCCCAATCCCCCTTTCTCAGCCTGGGGTGGGAGGGAAGACAGTGGGGGTCCCTTTTCACTCCTGCTTATGACTTAGGAGCCCTCTTATCCCTGTCTGAGACAGAGAGACAGCAGAGATGTTGGGGGACCCCCTGTGCTTCTCGGTATGGGCAGCTGAATACTGTCACTGTGTGTCATCCAGACTTAGAGACTGAAAGCATTTTAATTTCCAAATATTTTCTCATAAAAGTTTGTCACATGATACACTTATTTACAATTCAAGTTATTTGAATGAAATTGCATTTGGATATCTACAGTATTTTGTAATGCATATGTGTTTTGTAATTGAAGTTAAATATATTTGCATTTGAAGATAAATTATTTTGTTCATATTGGCATGATACTGAGATTTCCTGTATTTCACAATACTCAGTACCTTCATGCAGAATGGCAACCGGCACACCATTGATTGACCATTGAAGCCCTTGCAGGAATAAAGCAAACCTAAACTTTGCTTGCATTTCAATCAACAGAGAGATACAGTACTGTGTAAAAGTTTTAGGCAGGTGTGAAAAAATGCTGTAAAGTAAGAATGCTTTCAATAATAGAAATGTTCATTGTTTATTTTTTATCAATTAACAAAATGCTAAGTGAGTGAACAGAAGGGAAATCTAAATAAAATCAATATTTGGTGTGACCACCCCATTTGCACAAATTCAGGGATTTTGTAGGCATATAGTCATGTGTGATTAACCAATTATACCAAACAGGAGCTAATGATCATCAATTTAATATGTAGGATGAAACACAATCATTAACTGAAACAGAAATAGTTGTGTAGGAGGGTTGAAACTGGGTGAGGAACACAGAGGAACTTCTGGTGACCAAGGGAACACCTCCTGACTTGTCCTCCGTTCTGGACGTCTACCACGATGTCCGCAAGGCCTTCAGAAGTTCCGGGCCTGCTCCCTGCCTCCTCACCTGTCCTACGTCTGTGCCATTGACTTGCTACCCAGCTTCATTCCCCCTTGGCGGTGCCTGTTCTCGCTGTATGTTCCAGAGACCCAAGCTGCATGCTCCAGAGACCCAAGCTGCATGCTCCAGAGACCCAAGCTGCATGTTCCAGAGACCCAAGCTGCATGCTCCAGAGACCCAAGCTGTATGCTCCAGAGACCCAAGCTGTATGCTCCAGAGACCCAAGCTGCATGCTCCAGAGACCCAAGCTGCATGCTCCAGAGACCCAAGCTGCATGCTCCAGAGACCCAAGCTGTATGCTCCAGAGACCCAAGCTGTATGCTCCAGAGACCCAAGCTGTATGCTCCAGAGACCCAAGCTTTATGCTCCAGAGACCCAAGCTGCATGCTCCAGAGACCCAAGCTGCATGCTCCAGAGACCCAAGCTGTATGCTCCAGAGACCCAAGCTGCATGCTCCAGAGACCCAAGCCATGCAGAAATACATCAGTGAGTCCCTGGCTGCTGGTCTGATCTGTCCATCTTCCTCACCCGCTGGCCCGGGGTTCTTCTTTGTGGAGAAGAAGGACAATTCACTCAATCCTTGCATTGACTGCTGAATGACATTACAGTGAAGAACCGCTATCCCATCCCCCTGATGTCCTTGGCCTTCTCCTCTCTTCAGACTTGCCAGTATTTCACCAGGCAGGATCTACACAATGTCTATCACCGTATTTGTAACGGAAACGAGTGGAAGATGGCCTTTAACACCCTTTGCGGCCACTATGAGTCATTACTGGTCATACCTTTCGGCCTCACTAACACCCCAGCAGTCTTCCAAAACCTGATCAATGACATCCCGAGAGACATGATTTCCAAATTTGTCTTTGCCTACCTGAACGACATACTTACCTTCTCAGCCTCCCTTGAAGACCACATCCATCACATCCGTCAGTGCCTCCTGGAGAACCGTCAGTTCATCAGTAATTGCACATAGGGCTATGAAACTAGACAATGGGGGAATTACCCAGAAATTATATAGCTCTACTTTAGTTGCTGCTTTTTTTGTGTCTGTTATTACTTGCTTTGTTGTTTACAATAGCATTGACGTTTTCCACTGACATTAGTAGTTTGTGTCTGTAAAGTCAGGTATTGTCTCTGATTCCTATGGTGATAATAACTTGTTGCTAGACTGGATTCCTCTTTGAGGGGAAACTCAAGCCTTTTATTATGGTAAGCTTTTGATTTCTGATTGCTTTATTCTTTATCCAGCTGTGTATTCCAGTGGAGTTAAGAGATTTGTTTTTGGCCTGACAAATTTGTCAGGTCAATGTGCAATACACAAACCTCCAGTACATAAAAATAGACAGTTCTATTTTTCATTTCTGTCATAGATTCCACGTCTTGGGTAGAGGATTGCTCATATTTTCAGAAAGAAAAATGGCTTTATAATTCGGAAACATGCCATTCTATCTGCCTGTGACACATTTTTTATTTAAAGACACAAATTATTTGTAAAAATATTTAAGTATTTTACTTTTTATATGTTTTTTTTATCATTTCTATTCATCTTGAATGCTTTAGTTTATGGTTGCCAGTCACAGAAAGGATTGAGATACAGTTTTTGCATTTGATGGTGATGCAGTTCCCAGGTGGAACACTGCGTGTGTGTGTGTGTGTGTGTGCTTGCACATATGCACATGCATATCCATGAGCATTTGGATCCATGAGTTTGTGTGAGCTTACCGCTCAACATCTGAAACTCATCGGCTGAAAGCAGGTGTGAGGGTCACTGCTCTCATTGCTGAAGTCCCCACTATGGCAGAGCGCTTGTGTATCTTGGTCTCTGTTTGTCTCTGTAGGACAGAGGCGTGCTTGGGTGCTTGTTAGCCAGAAGACGAGCTTGGCCCTGTGAACTGGGCCCAATTTCAACAAGAGGGCACAGGCTTCACAATTTCCCCTGACCTCATCCTGCATTAAATGAAACACAGACTCACACCTGTTCCTGGCAACCAGCTCACTAACAGAGAGAATCACATTAATGTTCTGTTCTGGTCCAAGAGCAGACATTGACAGAAAATCTCCTTTATCCTGTTGCTAATTGTTTATTACATTGAAAGCTTGTTGAAATGGCTTATATGCATATCCTGTGAGATTGATTACAGGGTGAATATAAAGATGTGATTTGTTCAAAGTTGTTCAGAATACTCTAAGTCAATATTCCAGATAAGCAAACTTGAAATTGCACTGACCCCGAATACAATAATACGATAAGTTCTGTATCTCAGGAAATGTGTTTGCTATTTTAAATTTTTAGACATTATTGCGATGTCCTGTACCAACTTAGCATACAAATGTGTTGTGCAGTGTTATTTTGACCCTCTGTAACTGCATAAAATGTTAAAAATATAAAAAACCATTTCTTTGTGAATGATTCTGGTGGCACCTTCCCATA
Source organism: Conger conger (assembly GCF_963514075.1). Taxonomy (NCBI): domain Eukaryota; kingdom Metazoa; phylum Chordata; class Actinopteri; order Anguilliformes; family Congridae; genus Conger; species Conger conger. The sequence goes on along the minus strand of NC_083770.1, from coordinate 2,058,540 downwards.
CAGGTGGCAGACTTTCACTTACTATTCCTTAGGCTCTAAAAAGAGATGTTTCTCACAAGGATTTCACATTAAATTATTAATTTAATTTAATTATTCATTATTAAATTAATTTATAGATAAAAGGCTACTAATTTGGGAGTCGCCCTGCGATGGACTGGCGACCTGTCCAGGGTGTATTCCTGCATTTCACCCAATGTATGCTGGGATAGGCTCCAGCCCCCCTGCGACCCTGTTCAGGATAAACGGGTTAGGATAATGCATGAATGAATTTGGGAGTCAATAAGAAATGTAAAAAATCTTCTATTTCAATATTTTTGTGTTTATTACAAATGTTGGGCTCAATTCACCTCAAACTTAAACTGGTCATAAAATCTAAACGTAATAAGAGGGTTAATCGGCTCCTGAAGTGCACTGGGCAATGCTCCTGCAAAGTCATCGGGATACTGTCCTGAAGGAGGTGCTGATACTGTCCTGGAGGAGGTGCTGATACTGTCCTGATGGAGGTGCTGATACTCTCCTGAAGGAGGTGCTGATATTGTCCTGAAGAAGGTGCAATTTTTTGAGTAAGAGGTGAAAATCGAGTTTCAGAAAGTAAAGGTTCTCCCCAATATTTGGTTCCAATCATCCAAGAGGTAGAACTCAGTTGCGTGAAGTTTTGAAAAGCTCATTATACTGCTGCAAGTTGGCTGACAATGGCAAATTAAGTAACCAAGAACTCCCAAACTCCCCCCCACCACCACCACACCACCCCCCGGTCTGCCAACTCTTTACACCTAAACGCCCACCCCAGGATGACATTCTGGTAACGCTCCTGAAGAGAATGGGGAATGATGGTATCCAGTTAGACTTCATTCTATAAACACAGCATACATCTCGCAAACACAACTTCTGGCTGACCATCTGCTTATGTAAAATTGAGGGAGAGGCAGAGAGACAGAGAGACAAGCCACACCTGGAAAATGCATGGTGCGACGCTCCACTTTGCCATTCCTCCCACAGCTCACGACAACCCTCAGAGCTTGAGTCGCAAGCAGCTGGGACAAGTCAGGTCGCATGATACTTTGCCGCTAAAACATTGTGGATTCTCCGACTTGCCTGACCAAGTCTGACAGTGAATACCTTAAATGGTCTGCACCCATAAATCCTACCAAAATCTCCTTCTCTCTAAGAATAAACTCTCTCTAAATTCAGCTAGCTTATTGATGCAACAAGAATGTACACACACAGGTCACAAGTAAAACATCAAATGAAAAACCTACTGAATTAGCAATAAATAAGAAATAAAGTCTAGTTTGGTATAGCACATGGTTTTAATATTTTACTATAACGCCTACACCTTCATCTGCATAAAAACACCCTCAGGCCATGAAAGAAAGCGCATACATTCTCTATTCACATTCCCTCAGATGGTCAAAAAGAGGTTTTGCTCTCTTCCCTTTCATTGGAGGGCAATACAATTTTACATAATTTAGCTAATCTGAGTCTAAATGAACCTCATTGTGTCATTCCATCACTTCCTGTTTCACTAGAGTATAAAGATTAGGTAACAAGCATGCAACATCCCTTTGTCAACCATCAGCATGGGAAAAGCCTAAGAACTAAGAAAAATTATGAATTAAGAAGACACAGATGGTAATTGACCATCATGTCGGGTACAAAAAAATTAAACATAAAACAGTTAAACACACCACTTACTTAATAAAAAGGCGTATCGAATGGTTGCACACTTGGCAGGACGAGGACTCACATGCATGTTATCCCCCCGGATGGTCCAGGACAATGAGTCCAAACATACATGAAGATACACACAGAATTGGTGAAGTAAAAACAACAGCCATGTTCCGCAATAGCCATCTCAGTCTCCAGAATGACATTGCTTGAATAACCTGTGGTCTGAAGTGAAGAGGGGGGTATCTCAGGGATATCAATGATTCTAAAAAGTTTGCATGGAGGAACAATCAAAAATGTGTTCTCTAACCTTGTCACAAGTAATAGGAAAACTCAGGGCTGTCATTTTTTCCAGGGGTGTTTGCACAATATGTTAAACCAGAGGTGCCAATAATTGTGACACTTGTTTTTTGGGGAAATTTTTATTTGAAAAATAAGTAAGACATTTGCTGATTCCATTGGATCTTTAATAAAGCACACTGCTTTAAACATGTTGGAAAAATGAAGCTCACTGTGCTTTTGTGCATATTTGTCAAGGCTGCCAATAATTCTGGAGCCCACTGTAAATTCCTTTCCCCCTCATGAAGAGAAATGGCATGCAAAATACATTGAAACAGCCTTTCTTGCTCAGCTTCATCCTTAAAAAGTGAGTTCCAAATATTCTTTAGTTATTTTTCATTGTCTGAACATGTACTTCCTTTGTCAGCCATTTTGGAATTGTCAACTTGGCGGTGTTCACCTGTCACTGCTGCTCGACCGGTGCCCACACAGAGAGCTCTGAGACTGCACAGCTCTGGCGCTCTACAGAATGGAAATAGGCACTGGCTGACACATACTTTGGCAGAGAACACTTGCTTCTGTGTGTTCTCCCCGAATGCGATATGGAAAAGAGACACAAGAATGTTTACAAACTGTGGGATAATGGAAAATATGGAGTAAAAAATAGTTTGGCAAACGACTTCTGTGGTTGGGGTACTGTGCAGGTTATGTTTATACCTGATTACCGTTATGCTCATAAGAAATGAGTGGAATTTTAATATGATGCCTTCATCTCATATCTACACGTCCACAGACAATGTGCAAAATGGAGTCTGCGGTTCTATAATATGAACACAGACTCTTGTTAATCCTGAAGCCATTAGCAAGGTCCTTATCTTTTTTCATCCTTTGATTCTGTCCAATGCCTGATGTAATCTTGGCACTTATAAAACTCAGCTCACTCACACCTTGTTTTAGTCAAAATGAATCCAAAATAATAAAAAATGACTGAAATCCGGACTAGATGATCATTGAGATTTTCACGATCACCGATAATGCGACGCTTTGACCCTGAAAATGCTATCGCTTATTTACTCTGCCAAAATCATTCATCTGAAGGTGCATCTCAATCCTGATCTGCTCTTGTCTTTCATGTAACCTCATTATTTCTCTGAAAATGTCCACTGTCTTTGCCCTGATGCTGTTTCACCAAAACAATCGCAATTACACATGCAATTAATCGCTTGTTAATAAAGTGACTACAAATAATGATTTAGATGGCTAGATACCAGACAACATGATGCATATACAGCGTCCCAGTGGGATTCTTAAAAGCAGTCATGCATATATCCCATGCATATGTGTATGGACTCATTAGGGGTCTCTGCGCTATTAAGTATTTTGCTTTTTACATTCGCTTTCCAATAAGCAAAATTTGTTCAAATTGATAAGCTTTAATTTTCTGTTTAGTATGACGAATGTTGTTTTTCTATTTTGTCTTGCTGAGGTTCGACCAAGCATATTCTTTTGTTCTTTCCCATGTAGCCTTTGGTGTGTATACCACTTTAGCACATGTAATTTATTAGTGTTTCTTTAAACATTTTTAATAAAATTATCTTTTCTTCTGACATCTGTGCTCATCCATCTGATTCTTATATTTGCAAGTTCTTCATAAATTGAAATTGAATCTTTATTTGCTCATAGTCTCCTGCTACTGAACCAAAAGCACCTCATCTGCACTCCCCATCCTATCACACAGGCCAATTTATAAGCTCTTAAAAAACCTAAATACAGCCCTTTCCAATCTACACACAGAGAATCAAACAGACTCATGCTTATGACTGTCTTCAGTTGCATTTAATTATTGATGGAAACCAATAATGTAATAACTGTCTGAAAATAAGAAGTCATAAAAAGTCTGAAAATTAGATATTGTGTTATTGGTTAAAAATGACTACAGTTTTGGTTCACAAACGGTTTGCTTATTACATTACTGAAAAGTTATCACATTATTGCAAGCTGTGGCACCATTGAGTTATTGCCTTTTTGGTTTTCACACGGGTCATCAGCTTTTATTGTTGTTATTGTTGGAAGGAGAGCTCTTCATTATACATGTGGAACAGCAGGCGTACCTTTTTTCCCATTTGCCCATGAATGAAGATCATATGAGCTATTCTCCCTGAGCGGTGCTCCCCCTGCACCCAGAATATTAATCCATCCATCACAGCCACTCCAGTGGTCTGTCTGTCAGCTGGAGAAACCAAGACCACCCCCATTGAGAAGGAGCTAATTAAAGGGTTTTCAAAGAAGGGGTGTTAAGCCTTTATTCTATTATCTAACCCCCCACCACCACCACCACCACCTTCCCAGTTTTAGCCCTACGGAAAGGTTTTGGGGGACAGCTGTGCTGTTAGTGCTTATCCTGCCAACACAGTAACAGCACATACATTAAATGAGCTGAATGATGCGGAATGCTGCGTCAAGAATTGACAACCACAAGGCTCCACAGCAGAATCAGCGCAAGGACTTTTCTCAGAAAATAGTCAGCGGAAGATGCTATGCGTAATGAGACGGTGAAGCATTGTGGAATCGGATATCGTGTCGCAGCGACACTCCCACTTCCTCCTCGTTCCCACCGGGGTCAAGCGCTTCAAGTCTCATGCCCCCGTCCTGTGAAGAGCGGCGGCTTCTGCCTGCAGGCTCCATTCCTCAGCCGACGCATGAGAACTCACCCAAAACACGGCAACTGTGACGGATCAGAACCATGAGAATAGCGGCTGGTGCTGAGCTGCCTGAAGCCCGATCACGGACCGGCGCCCGGCAACAAAGCACCCAGTGTTGGAGAGGGCCTGCCAGAGCACAGCGGGGCGGCCTGTTCCACTCTGATCTTCACTTCTTCATGCCCTTTCTCTTCCCAGGTTTTTCTGTCCTTTCTGCTCCATCCAAAATGTTCAGTTGTAATCATCCTATCACCGAGGGCAGACAAAATACCGCAGGTCTTCTCTGAGCCCCCCCCCCCCCCACCCTCCCCACCCAAGTTGTGTCGTAACCTGTAATGACTAACGTGCCTTTGAATGACTCAAGAGCCGAGAGCTACCTTTTACCTTTTAGGGTCACTAATGGACAGATGGGAATTACAAAGAGTTGGGGGGGATGGGGGTGGGTGTGCAAGTGAAAACAGAGCTGGTGAAATTTCACATCCTGTCCGTCTGCACCTGGACAGCAGCAGGTTGGGGGGCCTCCTTTATGTACACTCCACAAACCATAAAGGGACTCCATTATGTTTATTCTACAGTAACAGTACAGTTTTAACTTCGTCGACCTTCACAGACAAAGGTTTCATCATGGTGTATGAAAGGTTTTTAACAATAATTTATATTCCTATCTTTCTGCCATTTTGTTTAAAGGTCAGTTCTTTGCAAACAATATCAAAAGGTCACCTTACAATTTAATCATCATTTAATATGTATATGTAATTGACACTTGAAAAGAATTTGAAGTTTTAAGAAATAGGCTATAACTACTTGAAAATGAACCCTGGGGAATTATATTCATTTAACCTAGAGAACAGAAATTAGTGGTCTTTTCACAGCAGATTTATACAGCTTAGTGCAACCAAGGAATTGATTTGCTTGTTTTATTTCATTATAGAGCAACCATAGGCTTCTTCTGACAAATACTCATTTTTCTTATTAAAACGCTGCTGTTGGACAATTAACTTTTCTCATTTCCAAACAGTCAACCTTAGAAGGGCCTTTAAAAAAGTACAACTGAACTGTCATTATAATGCTGCAACTATAGCTCCAGAAGTGAACAAATATGTTTTCAGTGCTTTGTTGGTGACCTACTTTTGCGCAAACTCCTAAATGCCCAGAGAAGCCTCCAGGTTTTATAATCTGTAGGATGTAGTAGCCTTACTACAACGTCAATTTAAATACTCTGGGTTGGGTCCAGGAATTCGTTTTTGTTCATTTAAAACATGTGTTTAATTTGTTCAATTCAATTCTTACCTTGTCTTGTACTTACCAATCTAGAGCCTTGTTCCCCCATATGGATGCTGTATTGTAGACAAGTTATGTGAAGTCATGTTGTGCGTACAATGCAAACATTGTTCGTCTCGGTTTCATTGACACTGTTGATGCACTTAAGTGCAGATATTTGATCTCCCTTGGAACAGAAGGTAGGAACCTTGTCTTGAGGACTGGGAGGAGGGGGCCGTTATGCACTTAAGAGCTGCCATTTTGCCCCAGAGTCCCCAGGGTCATTCAGATAGAGTTGCCTCACAACGAGGTGTTAAATTCAACGCTTTTTTTTCATCGCTTTTATCACAGTGAAAACGTGCTCCTTTAACTCGTCAGCTGCTTATCCACGTTAATCATGGACTATGTGGGCTTTCCGTCCAAATCATTATTATTATTATTATTATTATTATTATTGTTATTATTATTATATACCTTATTTAATCTCGATAACATCATAGGTCAAGACATTAAAATGAAAAGAAAACATTAAAATGACAGACCTCTTTTTGTGATGGTCGAGTCAGGGAAAGAGTGAATGGACTTATATGACCATACCTAAGAGAGCTGAACTTCTGATGTTGGGAGGTATCTTTTTCTCTCATTTTAAAAATGATTGTATTCGCCCTGGTTTAAAATCCAGCTTGAAATACCAATAGTTTCAAAACCTACTTTGAGCTGGTCTAACTGGTCAAATAGCTACCAGCGGTTTCAGAACCTAGTTTGAGCTGGTCTAACTGGTCAAACAGCTACCAGCGGTTTCAGAACCTAGTGTGAGCTGCTGAAAGCAGGGAGCTACAGCTATTGACAGATGACAGAGGTCAGACCGGTCTTTTTTTTAAATGAAGAAGCTATGTTTTCACAGAGCACTCTTTGGTTTCCTAGTTGCATACAGTAGCAGCAAAAGGCAAAGCTGAATGCTCCTATGAGCCGTGATTGTAATATGTTCTTGTTTGGCTCCATTTCCATTGATTGTGGTGTTTGTGCCCTACCAATAAAAAAAGACACTTTACTTTACTGTGCTACCTTTCATATATATTCCCAAAGGAGATTGTACCTCATTCAGCGTGTAAACCCATATTCATATATAACCTTTGCCAATTCTGTGGATACTGTTCAACAAAGTCTATTGTGTTTGGAGATCACAGGGCCCTGGAAGTGGACCTTGCTGGCTTGTTCTGAGGAACGCTCACTTCTTTGTATGAAGAATACAAATGGTCCAGGCTTCACCATAATCTTTGAAGCAAACCACTGAAGATTAGTATATTTAGATTTAAAAGGACTATGGATATGCTGCTATTAATATGTAGACCACTGTAAATAAATGTGATCCCTTAAAAATATAGACCATTTTATTTATCTTCCTGAGACCTGTCTATTCTTATTTCTCCCCTGTAGGGGACATGAGTCTGATCTTAATCTCAAGAACCATATGTTCTACTATTCTGAAACCTGCACTGCCAGACAAATTCTATGAAAATACAATTCATAATATTCATATGCCAAAAACATTAAAACACTTAATCTAACTTTTTTCTGGCAGGTCTCAGGAGGTTGTAACTTAGGCTAGCACACATTTGCCTAATGTAAAATTACTGCAATCATGGAACCCTTAAATATACTGAGCCAGTCGGGGTGGGCATGGTTATTCGATTAACTGGAATAGAAGTGTAGTGTTCTTCCACAGTGTTCTTCAGGTAGAGTTCTATATAAATCAATCAATTTTATTTAAAGTTCAGAATCGCCATGCAATATGGGCCTAATACACTTTACAAATAATGCAGAAAAAAGATTCATTAAAGAAAAAGGAAGAAAGGAAAATAAATGTAATTTAATAACTATTTAAAAGATCAAATTTAAAATGTAGTATTTAAAACAAAGTTAGGCCAATTTAAAACAGTATTTAAAACACAGGCCAATTTAAAACAGTATTTAAAACAGTATTTCAAACACAAAGTATATTAAAACACACAGTATATAAAACAGTATTTAAAATACAATATTTAAACAGTGTTTAAAACACCAAAACGCAATACAGCCCTACTAGCCCTACCTGCCCTACCTGCCCTACCTGCCACCTGTGTTACAGGGAGCCCCACCAGTGTTACAGGGAGCCCCATCGGTGTTACAGGGAGCCCCACCGGTGTTACAGGGAGCCCCACCTGTGTTACAGGGATGCAGTTCTAAGGTAGGCTGTAATGGAGTGAGTAAAGAACGCTTTTAGTCTGGTTTAAATGTTTCAGCTGAACGTGCTTCTTTAACATGTAATGGAAGGCCATTCCAGAGATAAAGTGCACGGTAGGCAAATGCTCTGTGACCAACAGATTTTTTCTTTACTGAAGGAATGACCAGAAGACCAGCATGGAGAGAGTGATGAGGGCATGCTTGTGTAATATAGTAAATGGTGTAATCAGCTGAGATAGGTAGTGTGGTGCAAGACCATGCAAGGCCTTATATGTTAAAAGACGGACCTTAAAATCAGCTCTTGTACTGGTAACCAGTGAAGAGAGGCCTGAATGGGTGTTATATGCTCAATTGTTTTTGTTTTTTTCAGTATTCCAGCTGCAATGTTCTGAACAAGCTGAAGACTACTAATAGCACAACTAGGAAGACCAGAGAAAAGGGCATTACAATAATCAAGCCGAGAAGATACAAATGCATGTACTAAGGTTTCAGCATCACGCAGTGAAAGAATAGGTCAAATTTTAGCAATATTACCATCCATCCATTTTCACCTGCTTATCCGGAGTCGGGTCGCGGTGGCAGTAGGCTGAGCACAGTATTCCAGGTGTCCCTCTCCCCAGCAACGCATTCCTCCTGGGGGATCCCGAGGCATTCCCAGGCCAGGAGAGATATATAATCTCTCTAGCAGGTTCTGGGTCTACCTCTGGGTCTCCGCCCAGTTGGACGAGCCCGGAAAACCTCCAAAGGGAGTCACCCGGGAGGCATCCTGATCAGATGCCCGAACCACCTCAATTGGCTCCTTTCGACATGAAGGAGCAGCGGCTCTACTCCGAGCTCCCTCCGGATGTCCGAGCTCCTCACCCTATCTCTAAGGCTGAGCCCGGCCACCCTACAGAGGAAGCTCATTTTGGCCGCTTGTATACGTGATCTCGTTCTTTCGGTCACTACCCAACGCTCGTGACCATAGGTGAGGGTTGGGACGTAGATGGACCGGTAAATTGAGAGCTTCGCCTTCTGGCTCAGCTCCCTCTTCACCACGATGGTCCGGCGCAACGCCCGCATTACTGCCACTTTGGTTATACAGGGACCGGATGGCTCGAAACAACGGCCCCGGTACCCCATACTCCAGCAGTACCCCCCACAGGGTTCCCCGGGGGACATGGTCGAAAGCCTTCTCCAAGTCCACAAAGCACATGTAGACTGGATGGGCAAACTCCCATGACCCCAGCAACCCCACGAAGGTAAAGAGCTGGTCCACTGTTCCACGAACCAGGACGGAAGCCTCCTTTCCAGCACCCAGGATTAAACTTTCCCGGGGAGGCTGAGGAGTGTGAGATATTACTAATATGAAGAAATGCGTTTTGGTAATCGCCTTGATATGAGGCTGGAATGTCAGACGAGAATCAAAAATCACTCCACTTGACTAAGAAATTACACAGCCATCAATGTTAACACTCAAATTCTCAAACAAGTGTCCATGTGTCCAAAATTAAATTAAAAATTACAAAATGATTTGCTGTATAATAATGAAACCAAGAAAGCACCGTCCCCTGCAAGCCAGTATGCTTCTACAGGCAGCTGAGAAGTATGCTATGGTCCACGGTCTCAAAAGCTGCACTTAGGTCAAGAAGCAGCAACAATGATGTGAAGTCAGAATCAACAGTAAGCAACAGATCATTGATTACTCTGGTCAAGGCGGTTACAGTACTGGTTACAGTTAGAGTATCTGTTGCTCAGCCTATTGTTGAATATCTTGGTAATGATGTTTATGAGTTAATGAGTTGCTATCTTCATGCAATCACTGACATGCAATCACCCCTTGTCAGCATTTGGAGTTTGAACATAATACTGGTCATACACTGCTATAGACATAGCCTATTTTGTCTTTTGTGGAACCATAAATGCCATTTTTTCCTGGAATTATGCCGCTGTTGTGCAGTAACATATGCGATTAATGTGCTGAATTTTATCGTTTTGGCTGTGGTCCCGCCTATTGGAGCATGCTTGGGGGAATTGCTGCTGAAATTCCCAAGGGTGGAAGAAAGAATTGAGCTGTCCCTGACAATCCTAATAAAAATATATATCTAAGAAAAAAATAATCAGCTAATTGAAGAGTATTACATTTATTGTGTCGGACTAGGAAGATAACCTGGGTAGCCTTGCAACCTAGACCTGTCATACACCATGTCTGTTCTGTTTTGGCTTTTTCCGTTTCGTGTCTCATGTCCACGTTTTATGTCCACTCTCGCTTTCCGTAGTTCATTCATTCATTCATCTCATTTACTCACACTCACACCTGTTTGTCATTTCAGTTGAATCACCTGTGTATTCATACCCGTTTGTTTGTGACAGTTCTTTGTGTGACCTGGCATAACACCACTTTGGGAATTACGCCCAAATAAATAGTTTGTAAGAATTGAGGATTGGTGATCAATCCCCACATAGGTATGTTCAACTAAATGAACAAGCAGAGACGTGGATTCAATAATAAAACAGAGTTTATTCGTTACAATCCTAAAAACAAAGTAGAAAAACCCACACAAAAACCAACCAAACTTATAAAATTAGCCGGTAGGTCTTCCCCGGCACTAGGGGCACTACTGAGTGTGTGCGGATACAGGTCCGAGGGTGGAGGACTTGCCGGAAGTGGAACCGAAAGGTCACTCCCTTGTGAAGGTGCCAGCAGACATACACCCACGTGCACTGTAAATCAGTGAGATACCGACACGGTGAATCACAAATATTCTACTTCTACACACACGCTATGACATGCAGTGAAAAGAACGCCAACCTCCATGCAGCAACCTCCACGCCAAACCGGATCCCAAACCACGCACTGAACATAAACAGTAAGCCGCCCCAAAGCCCCAACTCGAATAACAGTTGGTTTGTCAGTAGTAAGGATGTTAAAAATACAAATAAATAAGGAACCTCAGGGAAAAGGCGGGAACAACACAGTTTATAACCATAAACGGTCGGAGCTCCACTTAGCCAGTTACTGGAGTATTAGAACTGGAGCCCCGCTATCCATGTTCCTTAGCTCTTTAATGAGTCAAAGCGATAAACGCAAATTACTAATGTCGGCAAAACAGCAGCTAGCAATGTCCTATAATGGCAGAAAGTATTTGTTAGTGCACATGCAGTGTGGCGTTCTTGTAAACGCAATATTGTAGCGCATTTTAACCATGACATTACCTCGGAAGCTAAATTATTAAAAGATTAAAAGAAATACCACAATAGGCTATGCAGGTGCAGAGCCTCAAGCTCCACCACTTTGTCGATGGCGACCTACAATATTTTACAATTTTTATCAGGCTTTCATGGAACATTACGTGGCTGCAAGTATCAGAGCAAACTGCAACATACCTTGAAGCCAGACAGGAACCTGCACATAAGCAGGGAAGAACAAGAACCCCAACAGGTAAGGCATTTCCTTGTACCTAGTTGTTGCAGCCTATTTATAGGCCCTCAGAAATGATTGATTCACGCGTCAGCAAACCAGATACCGGAATGCACATTAACCTAGCCTATTCGCATGATAGGGTGTTTTTAGTAATCCGTAACTTGTAACCTGTTACATCTACAAGATTGTTATGTGCTTGTCTCTAACTCTCCCGCATTTCCAGATTGCTTGAACTGTGTTTTTGTGTACCCCGACTTTTGTTTCTTGAATTCTGATTCTGTCTATGTTGTGATCTGCTGGTGTCAAATTTGGACGGAACCTTTGGATTACGATTTCTGGATGTACCATTGCCTTGTCGGACTGCCTACTTGTGTACGACCTATTGTCTGAGACATCGACCCTGTCTTGGATTTGTTGGTTAATGACCCCTGCCTGGTTAATGACACCTGAAGTTATTAAAGACTATTCAGCATATTTCCTGGTTGTGATTGGTTCTTCCGCCCTGGTTTTTAAATGTTTCACTGTCATCTTTATCTACTTTTGTTAAGTCTTAGTGTCTTTGATGCTGGGAATCCAGGGATACCTGTTGGCCCGACATTTTGTGACGGGCTAGCTAGTCTGTTTGCTGATGTGTTTTCAATAGTGAGCTAATTCTTTGTTTCTGCTTGATAGGCTGTGTTTTACTGAACACAATCAATAAACCTTTAATTGGGCAATGATTCCTCTTCGATTATTTCTTTCCATTATTATCTATACACATGAAAATGCGTAGCTAGCTATTCAAATGTGTGGCTGGGAGTGCTGACGCAATGGTGCCAGGTTCACCTTTCAACACTCAGTCAAACAACACTGTGCAGAAATGATTGGAAAAATGGACGAATTCCAACAAGCTACCCTTTGGAAATGAGATACAGTGTCATCGTTATGCATAAATACACAGCTTTAGCACTTTCCACAGGCAGATATATGTACCACAAGCTATAAAAACCCAGATCTTCCCTTTTAAGAGCACTTAATAGGCCCCATTAATTAGATTAATCCTCAATTTAAAAATATGTTGGCCATCATTTTCCCCATGCCAATACACCCCCTTCAACATTTTCCTGTCGACTTGAAGCTCCCCCATAAATACATTTTCCACCGATCTAAGAACACTGGACGTGTACCAAGAAGCTTAGCTACCTGGAGGCAGTCCATTTCCCACCCCACACTTATAATGTCAAAATCAGTACAGTGGTGATTAAGAAGATTCAAGTACATCATAAATTACATGAAAGTAGTGGAGTGGAATATGAGATTTAGGAACTGAGAGAAGTAAAGACAGTATTGGGTAAGGTTTGATGAGGCTGGAGGAACCAGCAGATAAAATGTGAGTAGCTAGCTAGCAGCTTTGCTGTGGTTTCATTTGGTTTAATATGATTAGCTGGCCATTACAGGAAAATTTTGAAGAAAGAATTATAATTCCCAGTAATATTAATATTAAAATGGAACCAACATAGTTTGGCTTGATACAAATGCAAATATTCTTTATTATTAACCTGTCACAGATATTAACCTCTGTTTAATCATGTCCGTGCAGCCTACTTCTGTATTAGGCAGAGGCTGTAATAAATAATTATTGTGTTATTTGTATTTAATATTACCGGCTATTATTAAATGTTTATTTGAGTTCAATTTCATTTCTGTTTGATAGCCCTTCTAACATGTAACCTTGTCCATTCCTAGTCTTTATTACCCAATGTTCACAATATATCTGATGACACCCAACTCTTCATTTCCTTCCCCCCCGACACCCAAATCACCACACGGATCTCTGCCTGCTTGGCTGATATCTCTGCGTGGATGACTTCCCATCACCTGAAGCTCAACCTTGCCAAAACTGAGCTTCTCTACATCCCTGCTAAGGCCTCTCCGTCAATCGACCTCTCATTGACTGTTGAGGACTTTGTAGTTTCCTCCTCCCGTACGGCAAAGAATCTTGGGGTGACTCTTGATAACTGCCTCACCCTGGCTCCACAAGTATCCTCCACTGCCAGAACCTGCAGGTTCTTTCTGTATAATATACGCCGTATCCGTCATCTCCTGACTGAGAAAGCCACCCAGCTCCTAGTCCAGGCGCTCGTCATTTCCCGCCTGGATTACTGCAACTCCCTCCTAGCCGGTCTCCCAGCGTGCGCCATCAAGCCCCTCCAGCTGGTCCAGAATGCTGCAGCCCGCCTGATCACCAATCAGCCCAGGTCGGCCCATGTCACCCCGCTTCTCATTGGCCTCCACTGGCTTCCCATTGCCGCACGCATCCGTTTCAAGGCCCTAGTGTTGGCATTTCAGGCTGCTAAGGGGACTGCCCCACCTTACATACAATCCCTGATCACTCCCTACTCCCCAGCTAGACCACTCCGGTCTGCCAGCTCTGGTCGCCTTACGGTTCCCTCTCTACGTGCACCTGGCGGTCGAGCTGCACGTTCACGCCTGTTTTCCATTCTGGTTCCTCAGTGGTGGAATGACCTGCCTACCACTGTCAGAACAGCAGAATCCCTCCCCCTATTTCGACGCAGACTCAAAACCCACCTTTTCAAACTCTACCTTAGTCCTCCCTCCTGACTTCCCCTGCCCCTCCTTTCTGATATCCCTATCCTTGTCTAACCCCCCCCCAAAAAAAAAAAAAAAAAAAAACTTCTGATGACAACTATGTTTAGAACAGCATTTCCTGTGTATTTTGCTAGTTTCTGGATGTGATGCTCTGACTTATGGTACAACCTATGCACTTGTAAGTCGCTTTGGGTTAAAAGCGTCTGCCAAATGACTAAAATTTAAATGTAATGTGATCTTGTAACAAGCAAATAAATGTAAGGGGGTATATTGTAACAATAATCATCATGACATCAGAGACCTGTGTGTGTTAAGTGACATGATTATTATTGAAAATCTTTCTTTTCATTTTAACCATGTTTAAGCATTTGGTACATGGCAGCTGCCTTGTCTGTTGTTCTTCTCCTGAACTCATCCTATTCCACAGTGTGATGCATTAATAAGCACCTAATTCAATTTGTGGTGTTGACAGTTTTATTCTTGATTCCTTCACAAGGAATTTTAAATTGACATTGCATTGGCAATTGTGCCTCAAATGGCATGTGTCACAAGCTTGGAAAAAACTGCTGAACACGCTACTGACAACTGAAACATGCCACTGCAACTCTCCTCACAGTGGGGAAGTGGGTCACTTTTATTGCGTCATCGATCAGCCGTGTTGGGGAAAATCATAATTCCCTGATTTGATATTTAGGGTGAATTGCAGATTGCAGGCCGATGTTCCCTAAGGAATCCCTAATCATTGCCTTTATTGATTGGCCTGTGGAAGAAAAATGTAGCTCTTCGTTCTGGTTCATATTGATTTGGCAAGACTTGTTAAGCTGTGGACATCCTTACTGTATATGCAGGCATGTCCATGGCCTGTGCAGTCAGTATTATATTAAAAGAAGTGTGTATATGTCACAAAAATAGATTTAAAAAAAACTATGAATCACATTTTCACATTTTGCTGTGAAACAAGGTTGCATTAACTAGAGTAAGTACCGAAAAGTACCAGTACAAAGGGAGAGAAGACAAATATGAAGGAAAAAATAAAGTGTGTTTTATTCAATGAACGTCTTTGAATATTTTTTATCCATGTCCTTTGTTGGTATTAACATCTTGATTTAATATGGGTGATTGGACAAGGACAAGGGCAAGGAGGAAACGGAGGGAGACAGAGGAAAAGTAAAGATATTCACAGTTAGAGTCAAGTGCACACTTAAAAGGGAAAGCTTTCATTTCAAGTGTTTCAATTTAAAGTTGCAATTATCTTTTAATATGCTCATACTTTTTGGCTCCATACTTGAAAGTCCATTATAATACTTGTCACCTTCATTTGGAATAGTACAGATTACACCTGGAACATTGGTACATTTATGTTTATGATTAACATAGACACATACATTTACCAACATTTATATTCAAGAGTCAATATATGCTTACAGCCAAGCTACGGTTGAAAAAACTTGGTATTTTAAAGCGATCGACCCAGTCAGTGATTATTGGCAGCAAGCTATATTTGAAAGCAGACTTGTTTTGAACGTAATTGGGCACATATGGGAAAAAGATTTGACTCAATTTATGGAACTCAAGTTTTAAAATTATTTTGTGAATGATATAAGATCTTATTTATAAGGTAGATCCAGCCAATCATGACAGCCAACATCGTACTACTCCTTGCCAGACTAATCAGTAATAGGACTGAGAAAATGGTGGCTACCATGATAACAAGAAAACAAGAAATCCAATTTTGTCTCTGACACAAAAAAAAATACTGTTTACTTTTGGTAACATACAGTACTGTGCAAAAGTAATAATAGAAGTAATAGAAATGTTAATAGTTTAGTGAACAGAAGAAAAATCTAAATCAAATCAATATTTGGTGTGACCACCCCACTTTCACAAAGTCTGGGATTTTGAAGGCATATAGTCAAGTGTGTGATTAACCAATTATACCAAACATGAACAGTTGCAAGCTGGGAATCCTCCTATTCGACTCAAAGCTCGAGAAAGATACTGCTCCAACATGTTAAGGATTATACATTGAAGCAAGAAAACATTTTACTTCGTTAAATGGATAATATCATCAGCAAATATCATATGCTATTTTAAGCTCACGAGTGAACTTCCTCTTGTGAGCTGCTATTTGAATAGGAAAAAATACAATCATAGAAGATTCCAGGACTTTAATTTTACATTCATGTCTGCCCCATATGGATTTGCGAGAACAGCAGAATGGAAAATGAGAGCATCACAGACAAAAACAAATACTATCTAACAGTGTAACATCTTGATAAGGATTATCATTAATGCGTCCATTTGTTGGGTCCCTTACCTGGGAAGGGGGCAGTTAATTTGCAATCTCAGCTGGGAATACGCTCGGCTTTCCGAGCACTCTTTAGGAAGAGGACAGGGAAGGGAGAATACGGGAGGGGGGGCATTAATTGAAAGTTCTCGCGTGGCAGGGAACCGCATGGAAAATATTATAATATTTACTGCCCCTCTTGGTTGAATTCACATTAGCACACACAGTGGTTCATAATCCATCAGCAGGGATCTTAGCACACAAACTTCAAAGGGAGGAGAGAGAGAGGAGACACCACAGTCACACCCCACGACAGGTTATTGCTGCCGAAAAATTATTCTTTAATGTCTCTCGGCGAAAGAAAAATAGAATGCGAATGGTAAATAAATTCTTATGACTTTTCCAGTCCACCAAAAAGCAATGGCTAATATCTCACTAATGCACGGCGAGTATTCACCCCCCTCCCCCCCCCCCCCAAAAAAAATGGAATGATATGAGTCAATAGCTCACGTCGAGGAAACTGTCAGTTATGTGGAATATTGTAAGATGATTTACCTTCTCCTACCCTCTTTGCAATATTAATTCAAATGTAAGCAAGAGTTCAGGCGGTAGTTCGGCGGTGTTATGGCAACCACGCAGGCACGGCTCCCCGCTCTGCCGTCCTGATTGACAGGCGGGTCGGCGCATGAATTTCAAATCCGGGCAGAGCTTTGACAGCGCGGCGCGGAAAGCCTGCGTGTGGGACGCGGACCTCAGGCGTGAGAGCTGAAGCGTCTGATCGTGCGCGCTGTGACCACTTACCGTATCCTCCTTCCTTCCCACATCTCCCGCCAAGAAGACAAAGCGGCCTAATCCAGCTCCGACCAACCGCCGGGACGGAGGTCGTCAACCGCCGACCCAGCTGGGCAGCTGCGCGATGGGCTGGACTCCGTGGGCGACTCCGCCCGCGTGTGGGCATCTCTGGTCACAGGAGACCCTTTGTACCCCCTTTTCTCGCTCCCTGGGTTTTGTTTTCCATCCGTTCCTGCTCGCTGAGCGCATGCTAATGAGGCAGGCCGGCCCGGCGCCTCTCCTCCGACACGCGGCCCGCGACTCGCTCCTCAGTCACGCTGGCAGAACAGACCCCAGGGCCTGCTGGGAAATGTGTACGTTTTTAACACACCCTGCCGATTTAAAAAGCGTGTCGAGGAACGTTCCTCTTTGTTCACCGTTATCTCTGGATTGCCTAATGCTAAGGAAGCCCTCCTCTTACACGTGATCAATAGCAGTCTAATACTCCCACCTTTTTCATTGCGTATCCATGCGTTACACCACAGTGACCTGCTTTTGTGTACCACATTTAAAGGTCAACTGGTAATGTCTACATGGGCTTCCTGGTACTGCCTTTAGACCTGATTAGAGTGGCTAAAATGTAAACTTACACAGAGTACTTCCATGAGGAACTATAAAATCGAGAGAAACCACTTTCTTTTACAGCAGTAATTGCAAGTCACCTTAAAGTGTATACCATCGCTGTTTCTTTAGACTGATAGCGTTTTGTTTTATCAAGTATTCATTTTTATTGTGAAATATTTTTGATCACAACCCATTGCAAATAAAGACAACATCCAAATAAGAATATTATCATTATTATTATTATTGTTTTTGTTGTTATTTTTGGTTCTCTATGGAACCCTCTATCATAGGTTTTCACGCACAAGAGTCTCTTGAGTTTGCAGAGAATGGTGCGAAAAACAAAAACAAAAAAATCCAGTGAGCAGCTGTTCTGCAGACAGAAATGCCTTGTTAATGAGAGAGGTCAAAGGAGAATAACCATCAAAGTTGACAGGAAGGTGACAGGAAGGAGACAGGAAGGTGACAGGAAGGAGACAGGAAGGTGACAGGAAGGTGACAGGAAGGAGACAGGAAGGTGACAGGAAGGAGACAGGAAGGAGACAGGAAGGTGATAGGAAGGAGACAGGAAGGTGACAGGAAGGAGACAGGAAGGAGACAGGAAGGTGACAGTAACAAAAACAACAACAGTGGTCTGAACACAACGCGTCAAACCTCTCCAGTGGATAGGCTACAGCAGCAGAAGTCTAGAAATTAAGTCTAATTAATACCTATGAAAGTGCTCACTGACTGTATGTATACATTAACTGGAAGCTCTGTGAATATGAGAAAACACTGAGAAGAATATCAATCAATAAATAAATCAATAAATCTTTTGAGAACTGCTGCTTTCTAAAAGGAAAACTAATAGGAAAGATTGTTGCCCTGCCCAAAATTGCTGGAAAACCACAAGGAAAAGCGGCAAATACGATTTGTGTTCAGAAGAAAACCCTGACAGCAAAAGAAAAGGAGATGAAACACTAAAAGTAGCCCCTGAGTGGGATGACGATGCTAGACGTAGACCGTCTGGGAAATCTCATGTAGTTTGGAGCCGTTCCCAAAACCATAATGGCCAGGAATTAATGATAAACAACATAAGCTGACATGATCTCGTTCCTCCCCAGCACTAATGATATCAATCATGACGTTTGCCTTCCTGTAAGTACTCCCTGCAGAAACCAGAAGCCGACACGTTTTTGCGAAGGAGTGCCAGTTGGGCAGGAGAAAGGAAGGGCGGCACATAAACAGATGGCAAGGTGTTTTCTTTCTCTTTTTTTGTTTCCCTGTTTTCGGGTGCCGTGACCCTATCGAAAGTTAAAAACGAGCGAGGAGTTAATCGTTTGCGTTCTGCTGGAGGCGTGCAGGAGCCGGCAGTGACATGCGACGGTCCGAAGGGAGCGTTCAGTCATCTGAATGTACGCCACCTGGAATCAGTCTTTAAGGTGCTCCCGTTTCATTTATATTTCCCTAAGTGAAGAGAGGAGATAAGGAAACGCCCCCCCCAGGCATGGCGTGGTGGTGAGTGGTGGAGGGCTGTTTATTAAGCACATTAAAGTGCTCTTATGGGCAAACTGCTCTGATGGATTCCATCGCATATCAAAGGCCCACGCCAGAGCCTCCGGTTTGATTAAGCATGCCTGGAGTGGAGGCTTTTCATTGGATTGGAGCCCTTAATGACCGTACAGGCTCGAACGTGACTTCAAGTGACCACGCGACTGAGATCAGCGTGCTTCCCTGCGGTCGGGTTACCGTGACAACCCAGAGCCTTGAGCTGCAGGAATAAACATCTCAATAACAGGTTGAGCTTTTCGGAAAAAAAATATATAATTACCCCTTTTAGCACACTAATTACGGCAGCGTTGTGATTGATCTGTGCTACACAGCTTTGGCACAGACTCCATTACACGCATGCTGTTATTAACCCTCTCGACTTTCACCCTCCGGAGAAGTGCTACTTGTACAATCCTACAGTAGCACTTTACAATAAGCTTACATGAATTGCCATTAACTAATGTAGTTCTGAATTAATTCCTGAGGAATTAGTTGGTATAGCTTTGTTTACGTATTTCTACATCAATAATTCATGGTGAAAACGACTAATTCGTTAATGCCAATTCGTACTGGAATGAAAATAAAACTGTAAATGTATATGTTTATGTTAACTGATTGTAACTGACTGATTGTTATTGTTATCCTATGTTTTTCTCATGTGTGAATATTCAAGTAACAAATATGTTGGTTGGTAGTAAACAAATACATTAACTCATGAAAAGTAAATTTCATGCTTAATTAATGTATTAATCAATCATCATCAATTCATTCCTATTAAAAATTTGCATTAGGTCATGCTAATTCCTGTAGCCTTATTGTAGAGTGCGACCAACCCTACTGTATACTACTGTGTTTCATTGAAATTCATGGCAGCGCCTGGGATAGAATAAGATGCATACAACATCCTTGAATACGAGCAAACAGACAGAGAGAAGAAGATCCGATAAGCAAGACTAGACCGAGGTATAGTCTGCTTGCCAGCAGTGGCCAAAAACATCTCATAAATTAATCAAATGGAAATGGGGAGTCTTGAGATGAAATGTCGGTTGATCTGTGTTTACTCTGTGCTGAGTGCAGCTGAAAAGACCTTGGCAACAGGATTATTCCCTCCTCTCTGTCTTCCTCCGCCAGTCCTCCCCCGTGTCCACATTATTCATTCCTCTGATGTCCAGCTTCCTTCACAAAATTACATTTAAGACACTCCTGTCTGCTTGCAGGCAACATACTGTATAGTCGAATGGTCAACACCACAAGTGTTAAGACACTCCTGTCTGCTTGCAGGCAACATACTGTATAGTCGAATGGTCAACACCACAAGTGTTAAGACACTCCTGTCTGCTTGCAGGCAACATACTGTATAGTCGAATGGTCAACACCACAAGTGTTAAGACACTCCTGTCTGCTTGCAGGCAACATACTGTATAGTCGAATGGTCAACACCACAAGTGTTAAGACACTCCTGTCTGCTTGCAGGCAACATACTGTATAGTCAAATGGTCAACACCACAAGTGTTAAGACACTCCTGTCTGCTTGCAGGCAACATACTGTATAGTCGAATGGTCAACACCACAAGTGTTAAGACACTCCTGTCTGCTTGCAGGCAACATACTGTATAGTCGAATGGTCAACACCACAAGTGTTAAGACACTCCTGTCTGCTTGCAGGCAACATACTGTATAGTCAAATGGTCAACACCACAAGTGTTAAGACACTCCTGTCTGCTTGCAGGCAACATACTGTATAGTCGAATGGTCAACACCACAAGTGGCATTCCATAACTTGCTGGTGGCCACAAAAGGTATTTAAAGACATTAGGACACCGTTGTCCCCGATGTGGATTCGTGCAGTGTTTGTTTTTGCGCTCCCACACAAAATAAACATTGTTTATGCTTTGATAGAGAACCCCCCTTTTACAAACATGGACCTTGTGGCCCCTGAACCATCGTAATGAGTAGATCGAAAGTATAAAACAAACTGTAGTACAGGGCTTACTGTTGTTATATGTCTTAATAGCATATGGGGTTCAGGGGTGAAATCCTGAGTTCTGCATTTGGACATTTAATTGCTTAATATTCTGTGGATTTGTATTGTTTATTTGACAGGAAATAAAAATTAAATAAAGAACACTGTCTTGGAGAATGGCTCAGCTGAAGCTGTATATTCTCCATAGTCTAAAATACAGAATTTGTATTATATGTGTATTAAAAAAATTATAATTGAAGAGGCCTGTAAGTACAAAGATTATTTTAGTCAAGAAAACTGAATATAGGTTCCTTAACATCAACAGCACAACCTCAAAGCCAAGAATTTCAGGGTTGTGGAACATCGTATGAACAAGGAAGAAGGGTACATAATTATGCCTTTTCGACCTCTGCAAAATACGTTGATCTCCAATGTTGATCTTCAAAAAATGCTAACGTTTGATGGAAAGTAGGCACACATTCCAATGGTAAGAAATGGAAACACACCTCTCACTCGACAACTGCTGAATCCATCTAGTCATTGAGTTTTTAAGGGGAGGTAGTTTCCGTGGGAGCGCTAATAAAACAAAAGCGACGATACCTACAGTATGCGAGTACAATAAATCATGCATTTTAATGGGTTGTTTGACACATTGACAGATGCATATATTCATTAACTGCGCTAGAAGCAGTTCCAGCTGAGCTGGACAGGCAGACGCCACCTACACACTGTTCCCTCTTCATTTTTCTCTCGCTGATGCCCTGTCTTTTCTGACACAGCAACAATCTGCTGAGGTGAACTCAGTCTGGCCTATGTATCCTTCTGCCTAATGCTGTTCCAAACCAACAGCTCTCAGTTTCAACCCTGCTGAAAAGAACTGCTCAGGTTCTGAAGCAGCTGGTAGCTGGTTGACCAGTTCAGCCCATGTTCTGAAGCAGCTGGTAGCTGGTTGACCAGTTCAGAACATGTTTTGAAGCAGCTGGTAGCTGGTTGACCAGTTCAGAACATGTTTTGAAGCAGCTGGTAGCTGGTTGACCAGTTCAGAACATGTTTTGAAGCAGCTGGTAGCTGGTTGACCAGTTCAGCCCATGTTCTGAAGCAGCTGGTAGCTGGTTGACCAGTTCAGCCCATGTTCTGAAGCAGTTGGTAGCTGGTTGACCAGTTCAGCCCATGTTCTGAAGCAGCTGGTAGCTGGTTGACCAGTTCAGAACATGTTTTGAAGCAGCTGGTAGCTGGTTGACCAGCTCATACCCAACTAGACCAGCTTGACCAACTCTATTTTCAAGCTGGTCAAGCTGTCATATCTGGATTTTACAGCAGGGAAAACACATATTTTGTAATGACCATTTGCATTGCTTTTCTCTGACAGTGCTGGATTGTATTTTTGCTAACAGTGATTAGCTACGTCCAGGTTACTGTAATGCTACATACATAGGAAATTGCATTACATTACATTGATTTAGCAGGCACTTTCATCCAAAGAGGCGTAACATATGTGCATACTGAAGGTAATTAGAACAACTACAGAACAGGTTGGATAAGGTACAATTTACAGAAAGTATCAGTTGTGTACAGCCATGAACATAAAGTCTAGTTCACGTGGTATATACAGTACATGGTGTTCTTCGATATTAATGCATCGCACTTAACTGGGTGACAACTCCACTAGAAGAACCTATACAAATCTGTAAGTTATCAGGTGTTAATATGAGTTAATGTTTGAATGAGATCCTGCTCACCACTTATTTGATTATGTCTTCACTTTCCTTTAAAAATAATAAAAGAGAAACTTTTATTTGAAATCAGGGAAGAATAAAATATATGCGGCCATTCTGAGAACAGGTTCATATAGTTGGTATATTGAACTCCCTTTCAAAGTTATGAGCAGAGTTCAGTTCTAAACAAAGCCCATTCCCCGGGTGTATAGTACTATATGTACTGTAATATTTTAGTCTTTGTGTGCAGCTTCATTTGTGGAATGTCATAGTGTACTTTAAATAGGAGGCCAGCAACAGGGCAGCCTATCCCTTGTAGTTGATCCAGGACGCAAAAGAATATATATTTTTGGATTTGCACTGTACAGTGTCAGAATGAAGTATAGCTACTCCGTGCAGCCTCTTGAAAAGAACACATAATATTTGCACGCCTTCAGTAAGCTAGGGAGAAAATGCATGCTGCTTTTTTAATTCCTTGCACAATATTATGAGACCACCACTAACATGAACAAATAAGGTTGCCGACGAATGCAAAAATGTACGGAGACAAGATAAATGTGTTTCTCTGTGGACGAAAGCACGTTGCAGATAGACTGAATAGAGAGTGCAGATCCACACAGAGGCAGTGCATCCCCATCCATTCCCCCGACGGTGAGAACCCCTCCTCGCCAGCGCTTATTTCATTGTTCCTGTGGTGACACGCTTTCTGAGTTAGAGTGCACTTCCCAGAAGACGACGTGCGTTTTGCACGAATTCCGCGGAAATGCAGAGTGTCTACTACCACATTTATGGATGTATCGATCACGATGCCTTCTGACGGGACGTAGCGGAAAACATGAATCTGTCTGTCGATGACTGAGGTACCTGTAGAATGGGATAACATGTCACAGCAGCAGAATATATTTAACTCTCTGATGAGTACGCTTTTTTTTTTTGCATTCCAAGTCAGTGTTGCAGAACAGGTTAAACATAGGATGGTAAATGGAGGATTTTCTTTTGGTATATTCAGTGTTATAATGTCACAATGGTCAGTAAAGTACAGTTTATGACAGTGGTCCTTACTCCTGGTTTGCTGGTTTTTGGTGTTCCTCAGCACTTAATAGATCAATTAAAGCAGTTATTTACAGCTGTTTTCTTGGGTCTGAAATGGTTGCTGATATTAAGATGAAAATGATAACCAGCACACCCTGCAGCTCTCCAGGATCAGGAGTGAGGACCCCAGCACACCCTGTGACTCTCCAGGACCAGAAGTGAAGACCCCTGCACACCCTGCAGTTCTCCAGGACCAGGAGCGAGGACCACTGCTGAGTGAACACGGAATGCAGGTTAAGATCTGTGATACCCCAGTTCCACAGCGAAAAGTCACATGGGGTATACTACTCTAAGATGAATGTGAAACAGAACTTTGTGTCCCAAGTCGGACACTGCAGCCAAGGAATTTTACCTGTAACAGATTAGTCACAATCCCAGTCTGTGGATCACCTGCACAATACTGTATCTCTAAGCAACTGAAATGAGAGATCTGTCTTGGACTCCTGTGACATCCCTTCAGAAACAAAGCTCAACTGTCAAGCTCTCGACTCGTTCTGTCCATCCGGGCTCCTGAGTGTCATATTCCTTCATACTGGGGAGCAGTGAGACCCTCCCGCGGGACCTCCAGGAAGAAAGGCAGGCAGTGACATGGTGCGCTCTCCGGTCACACGAGTCCTGGCTGGGTGCGGATGTCCAGGCATACCATTCCCTTGGCCCCGAACCGCTGATCCCGGATTTTGACAGCACATGAATAAATCTATACTTTTGAATATTGTTTACATGCATAAGTAGATCTGGGCAACCGAGGCAGCAAAAACTTGGCATCTGCTCTGTTCGTAAACATTGGACACTTCCCTAATATGCTTAGATCCCTGGCATTATCGCGCCCAATTCCCGTGCTTTCTGCTCTACCTTCGTATTTATTGCCAAGATGAAAAATTAAATGGCTGGCAGATTTCAGTCACACCTCCCTGCAGTAGGCTTCTGCCAAGCTGTAGTTAGTACTGAAATGGAAGACAGGATGGGGTTTATGGGCCAGTAGACATAATAAAGTTCCTCCATGCAGTGATGGGGACACTGTGCCACAGGAGGCTCCACCATATGCACATACATGTATATAATATATATATATATATTGATACCACTGGTACACTGACCTCATAGACAGTGTGGCTTCCTCCCCCTGAAGAAATGGGTTGGGTTTCGGCCATTGAGCTCGTGAAAATGAAATGTGCTACATTGGTATAATTTAATACAGTTCAAAAACATTGCAGAACACGATTATTAATGGTACTTATTTTTAATCATCCACAAGAATATAAATCGCAAGTCAGCATACCCTTGAAAAAGTCATTAGTATCAGAGGCTTCTATGTTGGGCAGGGGTTTTAGCAACTCTCAAGGAGACTGCTTCTCTTCCAAGTGCCTCCTTATAGCCTGAGCCCAGTGACTTAGGCCAGGGTCTGTCTCATTCAGAGCTGCACTCCTTCTCACCCAGAGTGACCTGCTTGCTCCAATTCCCCCTGAAGTGCTGGGGAACGGCATTTTATATTTAATCTACAGAGGTTTTGGATGAGGGAGTTCATCCAATCATGCTTGTGGGCCCATGTAAGTAACTTGTGTGCTTCGAAAAATGAACTACTGACTCAACTGCTAAAATATAGGCCAGACTGACTAAAAAGGAGACAGGGACATAATACAAGAAATAACGTATGATACATCATAATATAATTTGATACAACAAATAACATATGACTTCATTGTAGTATCATCCATTTGTTATTAGTATTTTATTAGTATTTTATTTTTTTTGCAAACATGGAATCACACTGCTAAGAAGGCCATTGGACAAGTGACAGAGGGTAACGATCTGACAACCAACCCTTAGTCTTCTATCTTCACAGAATATCACTTAAGGAAAAGTAGAATAGCAGAATTTATATGAGCACTTTATTAGGAACACCTGTGCACCTACTTATTGATGCGATTATCAAATCAGCCAATTGTGTGGCAGCAGTGCCATACATAAAATCATGCAGATACAGCTACGGTTCAATTAAAGTTCACATCAACCATCAGAATGGGGAAAAAATGTGATCTAAGTGACTTTGACCATGGATTGATAGTTGGTACCAGACAGGTTGGTTTGAGTATCTCAGAAACTGCTGATCTCCAGCGATTTTAGCGCACAACAGTCTCTAGTTTGCAGAAAATACTGTGAAAAACTAAAAACATCCAGTGATCTGCAGTTTTTGTTAATGAGCATTGGACCCAGAGGTGTGTTACAGACTCATTCACCCAGCGGTGTGTTACAGACTCATTCACCCAGTGGTGTGTTACAGACTCATTCACCTGACGGTGTGTTACAGACTCATTCCACCCGACGGTGTGTTACAGACTCATTCACCTGGGGGTGTGTTACAGACTCATTCACCTGACGGTGTGTTACAGACTCATTCCACTCGACGGTGTGTTACAGACTCATTCACCTGGGGGTGTGTTACAGACTCATTCACCTGGGGGTGTGTTACAGACTCATTCACCTGGGGGAGTGTTACAGACTCATTCCACCCGGCGGTGTGTTATAGACTCATTCACCTGGGGGTGTGTTACAGACTCATTCCACCCGGCGGTGTGTTGCATACTCATTCACCCAGTGGTGTGTTACAGACTCATTCACCTGACGGTGTGTTACAGACTCATTCACCCAGTGGTGTGTTACAGACTCATTCACCCAGAGGTGTGTTACAGGCTCATTCACCTGGGGGTGTGTTACAGACTCATTCACCGAGTGGTGTGTTACAGACTCATTCATCCAGTGGTGTGTTACAGACTCATTCACCCGGAGGTGTGTTACAGACTCATTCACCGAGTGGTGTGTTACAGACTCATTCACCTGGGGGTGTGTTACAGACTCATTCACCCAGCGGTGTGTTACAGACTCATTCACCCAGTGGTGTGCTACAGACTCATTCACCCAGTGGTGTGTTACAGACTCATTCACCTGACGGTGTGTTACAGACTCATTCCACCCGACGGTGTGTTACAGACTCATTCACCTGGGGGTGTGTTACAGACTCATTCACCTGACGGTGTGTTACAGACTCATTCCACTCGACGGTGTGTTACAGACTCATTCACCTGGGGGTGTGTTACAGACTCATTCACCTGGGGGTGTGTTACAGACTCATTCACCTGGGGGAGTGTTACAGACTCATTCCACCCGGCGGTGTGTTATAGACTCATTCACCTGGGGGTGTGTTACAGACTCATTCCACCCGGCGGTGTGTTACATACTCATTCACCCAGTGGTGTGTTACAGACTCATTCACCTGACGGTGTGTTACAGACTCATTCACCCAGTGGTGTGTTACAGACTCATTCACCCAGAGGTGTGTTACAGGCTCATTCACCTGGGGGTGTGTTACAGACTCATTAACTGAGTGGTATGTTACAGACTCATTCACCCAGTGGTGTGTTACAGACTCATTCACCTGCGGGTGTGTTACAGACTGATTCAACCAGCGGTGTGTTACAGACTCATTCACCCAGTGGTGTGCTACAGACTCATTCACCGAGTGGTGTGTTACAGACTCATTCACCCAGTGGTGTGTTACAGACACATTCACCCAGAGGTGTGTTACAGACTCATTCACGAGTGGTGTGTTACAGACTCATTCACCCAGTGGTGTGTTACAGACTCATTCTCCCAGAGGTGTGTTACAGACTCATTCACCGAGTGGTGTGTTACAGACTCATTCACCTGGGGGTGTGTTACAGACTCATTCACCTGACGGTGTGTTACAGACTCATTCACCCGGGGGGGTGTTACAGACTCATTCACCCAGCGGTGTGTTACAGACTCATTCACCCAGTGGTGTGCTACAGACTCATTCACCCAGTGGTGTGTTACAGACTCATTCACCGTGGTGTGTTACAGACTCATTCACCTGACGGTGTGTTACAGACTCATTCCACCCGACGGTGTGTTTCAGACTCATTCACCCAGAGGTGTGTTACAGACTCATTCACCGAGTGGTGTGTTACAGACTCATACACCTGACAGTGTGTTACAGACTCATTCACCCAGAGGTGTGTTACAGACTCATTCACCGAGTGGTGTGTTACAGACTCATTCACCCAGTGGTGTGTTACAGACTCATTCACCCAGAGGTGTGTTACAGACTCATTCACCGAGTGGTGTGGTACAGACTCATTCACCTGGGGAGGTGTTACAGACTCATTCACCTGACGGTGTGTTACAGACTCATTCACCTGGGGGTGTGTTACAGACTCATTCACCCAGCGGTGTGTTACAGACTCATTCACCCAGTGGTGTGCTACAGACTCATTCACCCAGTGGTGTGTTACAGACTCATTCACCCAGAGGTGTGTTACAGGCTCATTCACCTGGGGGTGTGTTACAGACTCATTCACTGAGTGGTGTGTTACAGACTCATTCACCCAGTGGTGTGTTACAGACTCATTCAACTGGGGGTGTGTTACAGACTCATTCACCCAGCGGTGTGTTACAGACTCATTCACCCAGTGGTGTGCTACAGACTCATTCACCGAGTGGTGTGTTACAGACTCATTCACCCAGTGGTGTGTTACAGACTCATTCACCCAGAGGTGTGTTACAGACTCATTCATCTGACGGTGTGTTACAGACTCATTCCACCCGACGGTGTGTTTCAGACTCATTCACCCAGAGGTGTGTTACAGACTCATTCACCGAGTGGTGTGTTACAGACTCATACACCTGACAGTGTGTTACAGACTCATTCACCCAGAGGTGTGTTACAGACTCATTCACCGAGTGGTGTGTTACAGACTCATTCACCCAGTGGTGTGTTACAGACTCATTCACCCAGAGGTGTGTTACAGACTCATTCACCCAGTGGTGTGTTACAGACTCATTCACCCAGAGGGGTGTTACAGGCTCATTCACCCAGTGGTGTGTTACAGACTCATTCACCTGACGGTGTGTTACAGACTCATTCCACCCGACGGTGTGTTACAAACTCATTCACCTGGGGGTGTGTTACAGACTCATTCACCTGACGGTGTGTTACAGACTCATTCCACTCGACGGTGTGTTACAGACTCATTCACCTGGGGGTGTGTTACAGACTCATTCACCTGGGGGTGTGTTACAGACTCATTCACCTGGGGGAGTGTTACAGACTCATTCCACCCGGCGGTGTGTTATAGACTCATTCACCTGGGGGTGTGTTACAGACTCATTCCACCCGGCGGTGTGTTACATACTCATTCACCCAGTGGTGTGTTACAGACTCATTCACCTGACGGTGTGTTACAGACTCATTCACCCAGTGGTGTGTTACAGACTCATTCACCCAGAGGTGTGTTACAGGCTCATTCACCTGGGGGTGTGTTACAGACTCATTCACCGAGTGGTGTGTTACAGACTCATTCATCCAGTGGTGTGTTACAGACTCATTCACCCGGAGGTGTGTTACAGACTCATTCACCGAGTGGTGTGTTACAGACTCATTCACCTGGGGGTGTGTTACAGACTCATTCACCCAGCGGTGTGTTACAGACTCATTCACCCAGTGGTGTGCTACAGACTCATTCACCCAGTGGTGTGTTACAGACTCATTCACCCAGAGGTGTGTTACAGGCTCATTCACCTGGGGGTGTGTTACAGACTCATTAACTGAGTGGTGTGTTACAGACTCATTCACCCAGTGGTGTGTTACAGACTCATTCACCTGCGGGTGTGTTACAGACTCATTCACCCAGCGGTGTGTTACAGACTCATTCACCCAGTGGTGTGCTACAGACTCATTCACCGAGTGGTGTGTTACAGACTCATTCACCCAGTGGTGTGTTACAGACTCATTCACCCAGAGGTGTGTTACAGACTCATTCACCCAGTGGTGTGTTACAGACTCATTCACCCAGAGGTGTGTTACAGACTCATTCACCGAGTGGTGTGTTACAGACTCATTCACCTGGGGGTGTGTTACAGACTCATTCACCCAGTGGTGTGGTACAGACTCATTCCACTCGACGGTGTGTTACAGACTCATTCACCTGGGGGTGTGTTACAGACTCTTTCACCTGGGGGTGTGTTACAGACTCATTCACCTGGGGGAGTGTTACAGACTCATTCCACCCGGCGGTGTGTTATAGACTCATTCACCTGGGGGTGTGTTACAGACTCATTCCACCCGGCGGTGTGTTACATACTCATTCACCCAGTGGTGTGTTACAGACTCATTCACCTGACGGTGTGTTACAGACTCATTCACCCAGTGGTGTGTTACAGACTCATTCACCCAGAGGTGTGTTACAGGCTCATTCACCTGGGGGTGTGTTACAGACTCATTCACCGAGTGGTGTGTTACAGACTCATTCATCCAGTGGTGTGTTACAGACTCATTCACCCGGAGGTGTGTTACAGACTCATTCACCGAGTGGTGTGTTACAGACTCATTCACCTGGGGGTGTGTTACAGACTCATTCACCCAGCGGTGTGTTACAGACTCATTCACCCAGTGGTGTGCTACAGACTCATTCACCCAGTGGTGTGTTACAGACTCATTCACCCAGAGGTGTGTTACAGGCTCATTCACCTGGGGGTGTGTTACAGACTCATTAACTGAGTGGTGTGTTACAGACTCATTCACCCAGTGGTGTGTTACAGACTCATTCACCTGCGGGTGTGTTACAGACTCATTCACCCAGCGGTGTGTTACAGACTCATTCACCCAGTGGTGTGCTACAGACTCATTCACCGAGTGGTGTGTTACAGACTCATTCACCCAGTGGTGTGTTACAGACTCATTCACCCAGAGGTGTGTTACAGACTCATTCACGAGTGGTGTGTTACAGACTCATTCACCCAGTGGTGTGTTACAGACTCATTCTCCCAGAGGTGTGTTACAGACTCATTCACCGAGTGGTGTGTTACAGACTCATTCACCTGGGGGTGTGTTACAGACTCATTCACCTGACGGTGTGTTACAGACTCATTCACCCGGGGGGGTGTTACAGACTCATTCACCCAGCGGTGTGTTACAGACTCATTCACCCAGTGGTGTGCTACAGACTCATTCACCCAGTGGTGTGTTACAGACTCATTCACCGTGGTGTGTTACAGACTCATTCACCTGACGGTGTGTTACAGACTCATTCCACCCGACGGTGTGTTTCAGACTCATTCACCCAGAGGTGTGTTACAGACTCATTCACCGAGTGGTGTGTTACAGACTCATACACCTGACAGTGTGTTACAGACTCATTCACCCAGAGGTGTGTTACAGACTCATTCACCGAGTGGTGTGTTACAGACTCATTCACCCAGTGGTGTGTTACAGACTCATTCACCCAGAGGTGTGTTACAGACTCATTCACCGAGTGGTGTGGTACAGACTCATTCACCTGGGGAGGTGTTACAGACTCATTCACCTGACGGTGTGTTACAGACTCATTCACCTGGGGGTGTGTTACAGACTCATTCACCCAGCGGTGTGTTACAGACTCATTCACCCAGTGGTGTGCTACAGACTCATTCACCCAGTGGTGTGTTACAGACTCATTCACCCAGAGGTGTGTTACAGGCTCATTCACCTGGGGGTGTGTTACAGACTCATTCACTGAGTGGTGTGTTACAGACTCATTCACCCAGTGGTGTGTTACAGACTCATTCAACTGGGGGTGTGTTACAGACTCATTCACCCAGCGGTGTGTTACAGACTCATTCACCCAGTGGTGTGCTACAGACTCATTCACCGAGTGGTGTGTTACAGACTCATTCACCCAGTGGTGTGTTACAGACTCATTCACCCAGAGGTGTGTTACAGACTCATTCACCTGACGGTGTGTTACAGACTCATTCCACCCGACGGTGTGTTTCAGACTCATTCACCCAGAGGTGTGTTACAGACTCATTCACCGAGTGGTGTGTTACAGACTCATACACCTGACAGTGTGTTACAGACTCATTCACCCAGAGGTGTGTTACAGACTCATTCACCGAGTGGTGTGTTACAGACTCATTCACCCAGTGGTGTGTTACAGACTCATTCACCCAGAGGTGTGTTACAGACTCATTCACCCAGTGGTGTGTTACAGACTCATTCACCCAGAGGGGTGTTACAGGCTCATTCACCTGGGGGTGTGTTACAGACTCATTCACCCAGTGGTGTGGTACAGACTCATTCACCTGGGGAGGTGTTACAGACTAATTCACCTGACGGTGTGTTACAGACTCATTCACCTGAGGGTGTGTTACAGACTCATTCACCCAGCGGTGTGTTACAGACTCATTCACCCAGTGGTGTGCTACAGACTCATTCACCCAGTGGTGTGTTACAGACTCATTCACCCAGAGGGGTGTTACAGGCTCATTCACCTGGGGGTGTGTTACAGACTCATTCACCCAGTGGTGTGTTACAGACTCATTCACCCAGAGTTGTGTTACAGACTCATTCACCCAGTGGTGTGTTACAGACTCATTCACCCAGAGGTGTGTTACAGACTCATTCACCGAGTGGTGTGGTACAGACTCATTCACCCAGAGGTGTGTTACAGACTCATTCACCCAGAGGTGTGTTACAGATTAATTCACCTGACGGTGTGTTACAGACTCATTCACCTGGGGGTGTGTTACGGACTCATTCACCTAGCGGTGTGTTACAGGCTCATTCACCTGGGGGTGTGTTACAGACTCATTCACCCAGTGGTGTGTTACAGACTCATTCACCCAGAGGTGTGTTACAGACTCATTCACCCAGTGGTGTGCTACAGACTCATTCACCCAGAGGTGTGTTACAGACTCATTCACCCAGAGGTGTGTTACAGGCTCATTCACCTGGGGGTGTGTTACAGACTCATTCACTGAGTGGTGTGTTACAGACTCATTCACCTGGGGGTGTGTTACAGACTCATTCACCCAGCGGTGTGTTAAAGACTCATTCACCCAGTGGTGTGCTACAGACTCATTCACCCAGTGGTGGGTTACAGACTCATTCACCCAGTGGTGTGTTACAGACTCATTCACCCAGAGGTGTGTTACAGACTCATTCAGGAGTGGTGTGTTACAGACTCATTCACCCAGAGGTGTGTTACAGACTCATTCACCCAGAGGTGTGTTACAGACTCATTCACCGAGTGGTGTGTTACAGACTCATTCACCTGACGGTGTGTTACAGACTCATTCACCCGGGGGTGTGATACAGACTCATTCACCCGACGGTGTGTTACAGACTCATTCACCCAGTGGTGTGCTACAGTCTCATTCACCCAGTGGTGTGTTACAGACTCATTCACCGTGGTGTGTTACAGACTCATTCACCTGACGGTGTGTTACAGACTCATTCCACCCGACGGTGTGTTTCAGACTCATTCACCCAGAGGTGTGTTACAGACTCATTCACGAGTGGTGTGTTACAGACTCATTCACCCAGAGGTGTGTTACAGACTCATTCACCCAGAGGTGTGTTACAGACTCATTCACCGAGTGGTGTGTTTCAGACTCATTCACCTGACGGTGTGTTACAGACTCATTCACCCGGGGGTGTGTTACAGACTCATTCACCCGACGGTGTGTTACAGACTCATTCACCCAGTGGTGTGCTACAGTCTCATTCACCCAGTGGTGTGTTACAGACTCATTCACCGTGGTGTGTTACAGACTCATTCACCTGACGGTGTGTTACAGACTCATTCCACCCGACGGTGTGTTTCAGACTCATTCACCCAGAGGTGTGTTACAGACTCATTCACGAGTGGTGTGTTACAGACTCATTCACCCAGAGGTGTGTTACAGACTCATTCACCCAGAGGTGTGTTACAGACTCATTCACCGAGTGGTGTGTTTCAGACTCATTCACCTGACGGTGTGTTACAGACTCATTCACCCGGGGGTGTGTTACAGACTCATTCACCCGACGGTGTGTTACAGACTCATTCACCCAGTGGTGTGCTACAGTCTCATTCACCCAGTGGTGTGTTACAGACTCATTCACCGTGGTGTGTTACAGACTCATTCACCTGACGGTGTGTTACAGACTCATTCCACCCGACGGTGTGTTTCAGACTCATTCACCCAGAGGTGTGTTACAGACTCATTCACCGAGTGGTGTGTTACAGACTCATACACCTGACAGTGTGTTACAGACTCATTCACCCAGAGGTGTGTTACAGACTCATTCACCCAGTGGTGTGTTACAGACTCATTCACCCAGTGGTGTGTTACAGGCTCATTCACCCAGAGGTGTGTTACAGGCTCATTCACCTGCGGGTGTGTTACAGACTCATTCACCGAGTGGTGTGTTACAGACTCATTCACCCAGTGGTGTGTTACAGACTCATTCACCTGACGGTGTGTTACAGACTCATTCACCTGACGGTGTGTTACAGACTCATTCACCTGGGGGTGTGTTACAGACTCATTCACCAAGTGGTGTGCTACAGACTCATTCACCCAGTGGTGTGTTAGAGGCTCATTCACCCAGAGGTGTGTTACAGGCTCATTCACCTGGGGGTGTGTTACAGACTCATTCACTGAGTGGTGTGTTATAGACTCATTCCCCCAGTGGTGTGTTACAGACTCATTCACCCAGAGGTGTGTCACAGACTCATTCACCGAGTGGTGTGTTACAGCCTCATACACCTGACAGTGTGTTACAGACTCATTCACCCAGAGGTGTGTTACAGACTCATTCACCCAGTGGTGTGTTACAGACTCATTCACCCAGTGGTGTGTTACAGACTCATTCACCCAGAGGTGTGCTACAGGCTCATTCACCTGGGGGTGTGTTACAGACTCATTCACCGAGTGGTGTGTTACAGACTCATTCACCCAGTGGTGTGTTACAGACTCATTCACCCAGAGGTGTGTTACAGACTCATTCACCGAGTGGTGTGGTACAGAATCATTCACCTGGTGGTGTGTTACAGACTCATTCACCTGGGCGTGTGTTACAGACTGATTCACCTGACGGTGTGTTACAGACTCATTCACCTGACGGTGTTTTACAGACTCATTCACCTGGGGGTGTGTTACAGACTCATTCACCCAGTGGTGTGTTACAGACTCATTCACCCAGAGGGGTGTCATAGGCTCATTCACCTGGGGGTGTGTTACAGACTCATTCACGGAGAGGTGTGTTACAGACTCATTCACCCAGAGGTGTGTTACAGGCTCATTCACCTGGGGGTGTGTTACAGACTCATTCACTGAGTGGTGTGTTACAGACTCATTCACCTGGGGGTGTGTTACAGACTCATTCACCCAGCGGTGTGTTAAAGACTCATTCACCCAGTGGTGTGCTACAGACTCATTCACCCAGTGGTGGGTTACAGACTCATTCACCCAGTGGTGTGTTACAGACTCATTCACCCAGAGGTGTGTTACAGACTCATTCAGGAGTGTTGTGTTACAGACTCATTCACCCAGAGGTGTGTTACAGACTCATTCACCCAGAGGTGTGTTACAGACTCATTCACCGAGTGGTGTGTTACAGACTCATTCACCTGACGGTGTGTTACAGACTCATTCACCCGGGGGTGTGTTACAGACTCATTCACCCGACGGTGTGTTACAGACTCATTCACCCAGTGGTGTGCTACAGTCTCATTCACCCAGTGGTGTGTTACAGACTCATTCACCGTGGTGTGTTACAGACTCATTCACCTGACGGTGTGTTACAGACTCATTCCACCCGACGGTGTGTTTCAGACTCATTCACCCAGAGGTGTGTTACAGACTCATTCACGAGTGGTGTGTTACAGACTCATTCACCCAGAGGTGTGTTACAGACTCATTCACCCAGAGGTGTGTTACAGACTCATTCACCGAGTGGTGTGTTTCAGACTCATTCACCTGACGGTGTGTTACAGACTCATTCACCCGGGGGTGTGTTACAGACTCATTCACCCGACGGTGTGTTACAGACTCATTCACCCAGTGGTGTGCTACAGTCTCATTCACCCAGTGGTGTGTTACAGACTCATTCACCGTGGTGTGTTACAGACTCATTCACCTGACGGTGTGTTACAGACTCATTCCACCCGACGGTGTGTTTCAGACTCATTCACCCAGAGGTGTGTTACAGACTCATTCACCGAGTGGTGTGTTACAGACTCATTCACCTGACGGTGTGTTACAGACTCATTCCACCCGACGGTGTGTTTCAGACTCATTCACCCAGAGGTGTGTTACAGACTCATTCACCGAGTGGTGTGTTACAGACTCATACACCTGACAGTGTGTTACAGACTCATTCACCCAGAGGTGTGTTACAGACTCATTCACCCAGTGGTGTGTTACAGACTCATTCACCCAGTGGTGTGTTACAGGCTCATTCACCCAGAGGTGTGTTACAGGCTCATTCACCTGCGGGTGTGTTACAGACTCATTCACCGAGTGGTGTGTTACAGACTCATTCACCCAGTGGTGTGTTACAGACTCATTCACCTGACGGTGTGTTACAGACTCATTCACCTGACGGTGTGTTACAGACTCATTCACCTGGGGGTGTGTTACAGACTCATTCACCAAGTGGTGTGCTACAGACTCATTCACCCAGTGGTGTGTTAGAGGCTCATTCACCCAGTGGTGTGTTACAGGCTCATTCACCTGGGGGTGTGTTACAGACTCATTCACTGAGTGGTGTGTTATAGACTCATTCCCCCAGTGGTGTGTTACAGACTCATTCACCCAGAGGTGTGTCACAGACTCATTCACCGAGTGGTGTGTTACAGCCTCATACACCTGACAGTGTGTTACAGACTCATTCACCCAGAGGTGTGTTACAGACTCATTCACCCAGTGGTGTGTTACAGACTCATTCACCCAGTGGTGTGTTACAGACTCATTCACCCAGAGGTGTGCTACAGGCTCATTCACCTGGGGGTGTGTTACAGACTCATTCACTGAGTGGTGTGTTACAGACTCATTCACCCAGTGGTGTGTTACAGACTCATTCACCCAGAGGTGTGTTACAGACTCATTCACCGAGTGGTGTGGTACAGACTCATTCACCTGGTGGTGTGTTACAGACTCATTCACCTGGGCGTGTGTTACAGACTGATTCACCTGACGGTGTGTTACAGACTCATTCACCTGACGGTGTTTTACAGACTCATTCACCTGGGGGTGTGTTACAGACTCATTCACCCAGTGGTGTGTTACAGACTCATTCACCCAGAGGGGTGTCATAGGCTCATTCACCTGGGGGTGTGTTACAGACTCATTCACGGAGAGGGGTGTTACAGACTCATTCACCCAGAGGTGTGTTACAGACTCATTCACCCAGAGGTGTGTTACAGACTCATTCATCGAGTGGTGTGTTACAGACTCATTCACCTGGTGGTGTGTTACAGACTCATTCACCTGGGCGTGTGTTACAGACTGATTCACCTGACGGTGTTTTACAGACTCATTCACCTGGGGGTGTGTTACAGACTCATTCACACAGCGGTGTGTTACAGACTCATTCACCTTGGGATGTGTTACAGACTCATTCACCTGATGGTGTGTTACAGACTCATTCACCTGGGGGTGTGTTACAGACTCATTCACCCAGCGGTGTGTTACAGACTCATTCACCCAGTGGTGTGCTACAGACTCATTCACCCAGTGGTGTGTTACAGACTCATTCACCCAGAGGTGTGTTACAGGCTCATTCACCTGGGGGTGTGTTACAGACTCATTCACTGAGTGGTGTGTTACAGACTCATTCACCTGGGGGTGTGTTACAGACTCATTCACCCAGCGGTGTGTTACAGACTCATTCACCCAGTGGTGTGCTACAGACTCATTCACCGAGTGGTGTGTTACAGACTCATTCACCCAGTGGTGTGTTACAGACTCATTCACCCAGTGGTGTGTTACAGACTCATTCACCCAGAGGTGTGTTACAGACTCATTCACCTGGGGATGTGTTACAGACTCATTCACCTGATGGTGTGTTACAGACTCATTCACCTGGGGGTGTGTTACAGACTCATTCACCCAGCGGTGTGTTACAGACTCATTCACCCAGTGGTGTGCTACAGACTCATTCACCCAGTGGTGTGTTACAGACTCATTCACCCAGAGGTGTGTTACAGGCTCATTCACCTGGGGGTGTGTTACAGACTCATTCACTGAGTGGTGTGTTACAGACTCATTCACCTGGGGGTGTGTTACAGACTCATTCACCCAGCGGTGTGTTACAGACTCATTCACCCAGTGGTGTGCTACAGACTCATTCACCGAGTGGTGTGTTACAGACTCATTCACCTGACGGTGTGTTACAGACTCATTCCACCCGACGGTGTGTTTCAGACTCATTCACCCAGAGGTGTGTTACAGACTCATTCACCGAGTGGTGTGTTCCAGACTCATACACCTGACAGTGTGTTACAGACTCATTCACCCAGAGGTGTGTTACAGACTCATTCACCCAGTGGTGTGTTACAGACTCATTCACCCAGTGGTGTGTTACAGGCTCATTCACCCAGAGGTGTGTTACAGGCTCATTCACCTGCGGGTGTGTTACAGACTCATTCACCGAGTGGTGTGTTACAGACTCATTCACCCAGTGGTGTGTTACAGACTCATTCACCTGACGGTGTGTTACAGACTCATTCACCTGACGGTGTGTTACAGACTCATTCACCTGGGGGTGTGTTACAGACTCATTCACCAAGTGGTGTGCTACAGACTCATTCACCCAGTGGTGTGTTAGAGGCTCATTCACCCAGAGGTGTGTTACAGGCTCATTCACCTGGGGGTGTGTTACAGACTCATTCACTGAGTGGGGTGTTATAGACTCATTCCCCCAGTGGTGTGTTACAGACTCATTCACCCAGAGGTGTGTCACAGACTCATTCCCCCAGTGGTGTGTTACAGACTCATTCACCCAGAGGTGTGTTACAGACTCATTCACCCAGTGGTGTGTTACAGACTCATTCACCCAGTGGTGTGTTACAGACTCATTCACCCAGAGGTGTGCTACAGGCTCATTCACCTGGGGGTGTGTTACAGACTCATTCACCGAGTGGTGTGTTACAGACTCATTCACCCAGTGGTGTGTTACAGACTCATTCACCCAGAGGTGTGTTACAGACTCATTCACCGAGTGGTGTGGTACAGACTCATTCACCTGGTGGTGTGTTACAGACTCATTCACCTGGGGGTGTGTTACAGACTCATTCACCAAGTGGTGTGCTACAGACTCATTCACCCAGTGGTGTGTTAGAGGCTCATTCACCCAGTGGTGTGTTACAGGCTCATTCACCTGGGGGTGTGTTACAGACTCATTCACTGAGTGGTGTGTTATAGACTCATTCCCCCAGTGGTGTGTTACAGACTCATTCACCCAGAGGTGTGTCACAGACTCATTCACCGAGTGGTGTGTTACAGCCTCATACACCTGACAGTGTGTTACAGACTCATTCACCCAGAGGTGTGTTACAGACTCATTCACCCAGTGGTGTGTTACAGACTCATTCACCCAGTGGTGTGTTACAGACTCATTCACCCAGAGGTGTGCTACAGGCTCATTCACCTGGGGGTGTGTTACAGACTCATTCACTGAGTGGTGTGTTACAGACTCATTCACCCAGTGGTGTGTTACAGACTCATTCACCCAGAGGTGTGTTACAGACTCATTCACCGAGTGGTGTGGTACAGACTCATTCACCTGGTGGTGTGTTACAGACTCATTCACCTGGGCGTGTGTTACAGACTGATTCACCTGACGGTGTGTTACAGACTCATTCACCTGACGGTGTTTTACAGACTCATTCACCTGGGGGTGTGTTACAGACTCATTCACCCAGTGGTGTGTTACAGACTCATTCACCCAGAGGGGTGTCATAGGCTCATTCACCTGGGGGTGTGTTACAGACTCATTCACGGAGAGGGGTGTTACAGACTCATTCACCCAGAGGTGTGTTACAGACTCATTCACCCAGAGGTGTGTTACAGACTCATTCATCGAGTGGTGTGTTACAGACTCATTCACCTGGTGGTGTGTTACAGACTCATTCACCTGGGCGTGTGTTACAGACTGATTCACCTGACGGTGTTTTACAGACTCATTCACCTGGGGGTGTGTTACAGACTCATTCACACAGCGGTGTGTTACAGACTCATTCACCTGGGGATGTGTTACAGACTCATTCACCTGATGGTGTGTTACAGACTCATTCACCTGGGGGTGTGTTACAGACTCATTCACCCAGCGGTGTGTTACAGACTCATTCACCCAGTGGTGTGCTACAGACTCATTCACCCAGTGGTGTGTTACAGACTCATTCACCCAGAGGTGTGTTACAGGCTCATTCACCTGGGGGTGTGTTACAGACTCATTCACTGAGTGGTGTGTTACAGACTCATTCACCTGGGGGTGTGTTACAGACTCATTCACCCAGCGGTGTGTTACAGACTCATTCACCCAGTGGTGTGCTACAGACTCATTCACCGAGTGGTGTGTTACAGACTCATTCACCCAGTGGTGTGTTACAGACTCATTCACCCAGTGGTGTGTTACAGACTCATTCACCCAGAGGTGTGTTACAGACTCATTCACCTGGGGATGTGTTACAGACTCATTCACCTGATGGTGTGTTACAGACTCATTCACCTGGGGGTGTGTTACAGACTCATTCACCCAGCGGTGTGTTACAGACTCATTCACCCAGTGGTGTGTTACAGACTCATTCACCCAGTGGTGTGCTACAGACTCATTCACCCAGTGGTGTGTTACAGACTCATTCACCCAGAGGTGTGTTACAGGCTCATTCACCTGGGGGTGTGTTACAGACTCATTCACTGAGTGGTGTGTTACAGACTCATTCACCTGGGGGTGTGTTACAGACTCATTCACCCAGCGGTGTGTTACAGACTCATTCACCCAGTGGTGTGCTACAGACTCATTCACCGAGTGGTGTGTTACAGACTCATTCACCTGACGGTGTGTTACAGACTCATTCCACCCGACGGTGTGTTTCAGACTCATTCACCCAGAGGTGTGTTACAGACTCATTCACCGAGTGGTGTGTTCCAGACTCATACACCTGACAGTGTGTTACAGACTCATTCACCCAGAGGTGTGTTACAGACTCATTCACCCAGTGGTGTGTTACAGACTCATTCACCCAGTGGTGTGTTACAGGCTCATTCACCCAGAGGTGTGTTACAGGCTCATTCACCTGCGGGTGTGTTACAGACTCATTCACCGAGTGGTGTGTTACAGACTCATTCACCCAGTGGTGTGTTACAGACTCATTCACCTGACGGTGTGTTACAGACTCATTCACCTGACGGTGTGTTACAGACTCATTCACCTGGGGGTGTGTTACAGACTCATTCACCAAGTGGTGTGCTACAGACTCATTCACCCAGTGGTGTGTTAGAGGCTCATTCACCCAGAGGTGTGTTACAGGCTCATTCACCTGGGGGTGTGTTACAGACTCATTCACTGAGTGGGGTGTTATAGACTCATTCCCCCAGTGGTGTGTTACAGACTCATTCACCCAGAGGTGTGTCACAGACTCATTCACCGAGTGGTGTGTTACAGCCTCATACACCTGACAGTGTGTTACAGACTCATTCACCCAGAGGTGTGTTACAGACTCATTCACCCAGTGGTGTGTTACAGACTCATTCACCCAGTGGTGTGTTACAGACTCATTCACCCAGAGGTGTGCTACAGGCTCATTCACCTGGGGGTGTGTTACAGACTGATTCACCGAGTGGTGTGTTACAGACTCATTCACCCAGTGGTGTGTTACAGACTCATTCACCCAGAGGTGTGTTACAGACTCATTCACCGAGTGGTGTGGTACAGACTCATTCACCTGGTGGTGTGTTACAGACTCATTCACCTGGGCGTGTGTTACAGACTGATTCACCTGACGGTGTGTTACAGACTCATTCACCTGACGGTGTTTTACAGACTCATTCACCTGGGGGTGTGTTACAGACTCATTCACCCAGTGGTGTGTTACAGACTCATTCACCCAGAGGGGTGTCACAGGCTCATTCACCTGGGGGTGTGTTACAGACTCATTCACGGAGAGGGGTGTTACAGACTCATTCACCCAGAGGTGTGTTACAGACTCATTCACCCAGAGGTGTGTTACAGACTCATTCATCGAGTGGTGTGTTACAGACTCATTCACCTGGTGGTGTGTTACAGACTCATTCACCTGGGCGTGTGTTACAGACTGATTCACCTGACGGTGTGTTACAGACTCATTCACCTGGGGGTGTGTTACAGACTCATTCACACAGCGGTGTGTTACAGACTCATTCACCTGGGGATGTGTTACAGACTCATTCACCTGATGGTGTGTTACAGACTCATTCACCTGGGGGTGTGTTACAGACTCATTCACCCAGCGGTGTGTTACAGACTCATTCACCCAGTGGTGTGCTACAGACTCATTCACCCAGTGGTGTGTTACAGACTCATTCACCCAGAGGTGTGTTACAGGCTCATTCACCTGGGGGTGTGTTACAGACTCATTCACTGAGTGGTGTGTTACAGACTCATTCACCTGGGGGTGTGTTACAGACTCATTCACCCAGCGGTGTGTTACAGACTCATTCACCCAGTGGTGTGCTACAGACTCATTCACCGAGTGGTGTGTTACAGACTCATTCAACCAGTGGTGTGTTACAGACTCATTCACGAGTGGTGTGTTACAGACTCATTCACCCAGAGGTGTGTTACAGACTCATTCACCCAGAGGGCGTGTTACAGACTCATTCACCGAGTGGTGTGTTACAGACTCATTCACCTGGGGGTGTGTTACAGACTCATTCACCTGGGGGTGTGTTTCAGACTCATTCACCTGACGGTGTGTTACAGACTCATTCACCCGGGGGTGTGTTACAGACTCATTCACCCGACGGTGTGTTACAGACTCATTCACCCAGTGGTGTGCTACAGTCTCATTCACCCAGTGGTATGTTACAGACTCATTCACCGTGGTGTGTTACAGACTCATTCACCTGACGGTGTGTTACAGACTCATTCCACCCGACGGTGTGTTTCAGACTCATTCACCCAGAGGTGTGTTACAGACTCATTCACCGAGTGGTGTGTTACAGACTCATTCACCTGACGGTGTGTTACAGACTCATTCCACCCGACGGTGTGTTTCAGACTCATTCACCCAGAGGTGTGTTACAGACTCATTCACCGAGTGGTGTGTTACAGACTCATACACCTGACACTGTGTTACAGACTCATTCACCGAGTGGTGTGTTACAGACTCATACACCTGACAGTGTGTTACAGACTCATTCACCCAGAGGTGTGTTACAGACTCATTCACCCAGTGGTGTGTTACCGACTCATTCACCCAGTGGTGTGTTTCAGGCTCATTCACCCAGAGGTGTGTTACAGACTCATTCACCGAGTGGTGTGGTACAGACTCATTCACCTGGGGATGTGTTACAGACTCATTCACCTGACGGTGTGTTACAGACTCATTCACCTGGGGGTGTGTTACAGACTCATTCACCCAGCGGTGTGTTACAGACTCATTCACCCAGTGGTGTGCTACAGACTCATTCACCCAGTGGTGTGTTACAGACTCATTCACCCAGAGGGGTGTTACAGGCTCATTCACCTGGGGGTGTGTTACAGACTCATTCATCCAGTGGAGTGTTACAGACTCATTCATCCAGAGGTGTGTTACAGACTCATTCACCGAGTGGTGTGTTACAGACTCATTCACCTGGGGATGTGTTACAGACTCATTCACCTGACGGTGTGTTACAGACTCATTCACCTGGGGGTGTGTTACAGACTCATTCACCCAGTGGTGTGCTACAGACTCATTCACCCAGTGGTGTGCTACAGACTCATTCACCCAGGGGTGTGTTACAGGCTCCTTCACCCAGAGTTGTGTTACAGGCTCATTCACCTGGGGGTGTGTTACAGACTCATTCACTGAGTGGTGTGTTATAGACTCATTCACCCAGTGGTGTGTTACAGACTCATTCACCCAGAGGTGTGTTACAGACTCATTCACCGAGTAGTGTGATACAGACTCATTCACCTGGGGGTGTGTTACAGACTCATTCATCTGGGGGTGTGTTACAGACTCATTCACCTGACGGTGTGTTACAGACTCATTCACCCGGGGGTGTGTTACAGACTCATTCACCCAGCGGTGTGTTACAGACTCATTCACCCAGTGGTGTGCTACAGACTCATTCACCCAGTGGTGTGTTACAGACTCATTCACCGTGGTGTGTTACAGACTCATTCACCTGACGGTGTGTTACAGACTCATTCACCTGGGGGTGTGTTACAGACTCATTCACCCAGCGGTGTGTTACAGACTCATTCACCCAGTGGTGTGCTACAGACTCATTCACCGAGTGGTGTGTTACAGACTCATTCACCCAGTGGTGTGTTACAGACTCATTCACCCAGAGGTGTGTTACAGACTCATTCACCGAGTGGTGTGTTACAGACTCATTCACCTGGGGATGTGTTAGAGACTCATTCACCTGACGGTGTGT
The DNA here is from genome assembly GCF_963514075.1 of Conger conger. NCBI lineage: Eukaryota > Metazoa > Chordata > Actinopteri > Anguilliformes > Congridae > Conger > Conger conger. The sequence continues at coordinate 2,013,989 of NC_083770.1, read as the reverse complement.
TACAGACTCATTCACCTGGGGGTGTGTTACTGACTCATTCACCCAGCGGTGTGTTACAGACTCATTCACCCAGTGGTGTGCTACAGACTCATTCATCCAGTGGTGTGTTACAGGCTCATTCACCCAGAGGTGTGTTACAGGCTCATTCACCTGGGGGTTTGTTACAGACTCATTCACTGAGTGGTGTGTTACAGACTCATTCACCCAGAGGTGTGTTATAGACTCATTCACCTAGTGGTGTGTTACAGACTCATTCACCTGGGGGTGTGTTACAGACTCATTCACCCGGGGGTGTGTTACAGACTCATTCACCCAGCGGTGTGTTACAGACTCATTCACCCAGTGGTGTGTTACAGACTAATTCACCGTGGTGTGTTACAGACTCATTCACCTGACGGTGTGTTACAGACTCATTCCACCCGACGGTGTGTTTCAGACTCATTCACCCAGAGGTGTGTTACAGACTCATTCACCTGACGGTGTGTTACAGACTCATTCCTCCCGACGGTGTGTTTCAGACTCATTCACCCAGAGGTGTGTTACAGACTCATTCACCGAGTGGTGTGTTACAGACTCATACACCGGACAGTGTGTTACAGACTCATTCACCCAGAGGTGTGTTACAGACTCATTCACCCAGTGGTGTGTTATATACTCATTCACCCTGTGGTGTGTTAGAGACTCATTCACCCATAGGTGTGTTACAGGCTCATTCACCTGGGGGTGTGTTACAGACTCATTCACTGAGTGGTGTGTTACAGACTCATTCACCCAGAGATGTGTTACAGACTCATTCACCGAGTGGTGTGGTACAGACTCATTCACCTGGGGATGTGTTACAGACTCATTCACCTGACGGTGTGTTACAGACTCATTCACCTGGGGATGTTTTACAGACTCATTCACCCAGAGGGGTGTTACAGGCTCATTCACCTGGGGGTGTGTTACAGACTCATTCACTGAGTGGTGTGTTACAGACTCATTCACCTGATGGTGTGTTACAGACTCATTCCACCCGACGGTGTGTTTCAGACTCATTCACCCAGAGGTGTGTTACAGACTCATTCACCGAGTGGTGTGTTACAGACTCATTCACCTGACGGTGTGTTACAGACTCATTCACCCAGTGGTGTGCTACAGACTCATTCACCGAGTGGTGTGTTACAGACTCATTCACTCAGTGGTGTGTTACAGACTCATTCACCTGGGGGTGTGTTACAGACTCATTCACCTGACGGTGTGTTACAGACTCATTCACCCGACGGTGTGTTACAGACTCATTCACCCAGCGGTGTGTTACAGACTCATTCACCCAGTGGTGTGCTACAGACTCATTCACCCAGTGGTGTGTTACAGACTCATTCACCGTGGTGTGTTACAGACTCATTCACCTGACGGTGTGTTACAGACTCATTCACCTGGGGGTGTGTTACAGACTCATTCACCCAGCGGTGTGTTACAGACTCATTCACCCAGAGGTGTGTTACAGACTCATTCACCTGACGGTGTGTTACAGACTCATTCCTCCCGACGGTGTGTTTCAGACTCATTCACCCAGAGGTGTGTTACAGACTCATTCACCGAGTGGTGTGTTACAGACTCATACACCGGACAGTGTGTTACAGACTCATTCACCCAGAGGTGTGTTACAGACTCATTCACCCAGTGGTGTGTTATATACTCATTCACCCTGTGGTGTGTCAGAGACTCATTCACCCATAGGTGTGTTACAGGCTCATTCACCTGGGGGTGTGTTACAGACTCATTCACTGAGTGGTGTGTTACAGACTCATTCACCCAGAGATGTGTTACAGACTCATTCACCGAGTGGTGTGGTACAGACTCATTCACCTGGGGATGTGTTACAGACTCATTCACCTGACGGTGTGTTACAGACTCATTCACCTGGGGATGTTTTACAGACTCATTCACCCAGAGGGGTGTTACAGGCTCATTCACCTGGGGGTGTGTTACAGACTCATTCACTGAGTGGTGTGTTACAGACTCATTCACCTGATGGTGTGTTACAGACTCATTCCACCCGACGGTGTGTTTCAGACTCATTCACCCAGAGGTGTGTTACAGACTCATTCACCGAGTGGTGTGTTACAGACTCATTCACCTGACGGTGTGTTACAGACTCATTCCACCCGACGGTGTGTTTCAGACTCATTCACCCAGTGGTGTGCTACAGACTCATTCACCGAGTGGTGTGTTACAGACTCATTCACTCAGTGGTGTGTTACAGACTCATTCACCTGGGGGTGTGTTACAGACTCATTCACCTGACGGTGTGTTACAGACTCATTCACCCGACGGTGTGTTACAGACTCATTCACCCAGCGGTGTGTTACAGACTCATTCACCCAGTGGTGTGCTACAGACTCATTCACCCAGTGGTGTGTTACAGACTCATTCACCGTGGTGTGTTACAGACTCATTCACCTGACGGTGTGTTACAGACTCATTCACCTGGGGGTGTGTTACAGACTCATTCACCCAGCGGTGTGTTACAGACTCATTCACCCAGTGGTGTGCTACAGACTCATTCACCGAGTGATGTGTTACAGACTCATTCACCCAGTGGTGTGTTACAGACTCATTCACCCAGAGGTGTGTTACAGACTCATTCACCGAGTGGTGTGTTACAGACTCATTCACCTGGGGATGTGTTACAGACTCATTCACCTGACGGTGTGTTACAGACTCATTCACCTGGGGGTGTGTTACAGACTCATTCACCCAGCGGTGTGTTACAGACTCATTCACCCAGTGGTGTGCTACAGACTCATTCATCCAGTGGTGTGTTACAGGCTCATTCACCCAGAGGTGTGTTACAGGCTCATTCACCTGGGGGTTTGTTACAGACTCATTCACTGAGTGGTGTGTTACAGACTCATTCACCCAGCGGTGTGTTACAGACACATTCACCCAGAGGTGTGTTATAGACTCATTCACCTAGTGGTGTGTTACAGACTCATTCACCTGGGGGTGTGTTACAGACTCATTCACCTGGGGGTGTGTTACTGACTCATTCACCTGACGGTGTGTTACAGACTCATTCACCCGGGGGTGTGTTACAGACTCATTCACCCAGCGGTGTGTTACAGACTCATTCACCCAGTGGTGTGTTACAGACTAATTCACCGTGGTGTGTTACAGACTCATTCACCTGACGGTGTGTTACAGACTCATTCCACCCGACGGTGTGTTTCAGACTCATTCACCCAGTGGTGTGTTACAGACTCATTCACCGAGTGGTGTGTTATAGACTCATTCACCTGACGGTGTGTTACAGACTCATTCCACCCGACGGTGTGTTTCAGACTCATTCACCCAGAGGTGTGTTACAGACTCATTCACCGAGTGGTGTGTTACAGACTCATACACCTGACAGTGTGTTACAGACTCATTCACCCAGAGGTGTCTTACAGACTCATTCACCCAGTGGTGTGTTATATACTCATTCACCCAGTGGTGTGTTACAGACTCATTCACCCATAGGTGTGTTACAGGCTCATTCACCTGGGGGTGTGTTACAGACTCATTCACCGAGTGGTGTGTTACAGACTCATTCACCCAGAGATGTGTTACAGACTCATTCACCGAGTGGTGTGGTACAGACTCATTCACCTGGGGATGTGTTACAGACTCATTCACCTGACGGTGTTTTACAGACTCATTCACCTGTGGGTGTGTTACAGACTCATTCACCCAGTGGTGTGTTACAGACTCATTCACCCAGAGGGGTGTTACAGGCTCATTCACCTGGGGGTGTGTTACAGACTCATTCACTGAGTGGTGTGTTACAGACTCATTCACCTGACGGTGTGTTACAGACTCATTCCACCCGACGGTGTGTTTCAGACTCATTCACACAGAGGTGTGTTACAGACTCATTCACCGAGTGGTGTGTTACAGACTCATTCACCTGACGGTGTGTTACAGACTCATTCCACCCGACGGTGTGTTTCAGACTCATTCACCCAGTGGTGTGCTACAGACTCATTCACCGAGTGGTGTGTTACAGACTCATTCACCCAGTGGTGTGTTACAGACTCATTCACCCAGAGGTGTGTTACAGACTCATTCACCGAGTGGTGTGTTACAGACTCATTCACCTGGGGATGTGTTACAGACTCATTCACCTGACGGTGTGTTACAGACTCATTCACCTGGGGGTGTGTTACAGACTCATTCACCCAGCGGTGTGTTACAGACTCATTCACCCAGTGGTGTGCTACAGACTCATTCATCCAGTGGTGTGTTACAGGCTCATTCACCCAGAGGTGTGTTACAGGCTCATTCACCTGGGGGTTTGTTACAGACTCATTCACAGAGTGGTGTGTCACAGACTCATTCACCCAGTGGTGTGTTACAGACTCATTCACCCAGAGGTGTGTTATAGACTCATTCACCTAGTGGTGTGTTACAGACTCATTCACCTGGGGGTGTGTTACAGACTCATTCACCTGGGGGTGTGTTACTGACTCATTCACCTGACGGTGTGTTACAGACTCATTCACCCGGTGGTGTGTTACAGATTCATTCACCCAGCGGTGTGTTACAGACTCATTCACCCAGTGGTGTGTTACAGACTAATTCACCGTGGTGTGTTACAGACTCATTCACCTGACGGTGTGTTACAGACTCATTCCACCCGACGGTGTGTTTCAGACTCATTCACCCAGAGGTGTGTTACAGACTCATTCACCTGACGGTGTGTTACAGACTCATTCCACCCAACGGTGTGTTTCAGACTCATTCACCCAGAGGTGTGTTACAGACTCATTCACCGAGTGGTGTGTTACAGACTCATACACCTGACAGTGTGTTACAGACTCATTCACCCAGAGGTGTGTTACAGACTCATTCACCGAGTGGTGTGTTACAGACTCATACACCTGACAGTGTGTTACAGACTCATTCACCCAGAGGTGTGTTACAGACTCATTCACCCAGTGGTGTGTTATATACTCATTCACCCAGTGGTGTGTTACAGACTCATTCACCCATAGGTGTGTTACAGGCTCATTCACCTGGGGGTGTGTTACAGACTCATTCACCGAGTGGTGTGGTACAGACTCATTCACCTGGGGATGTGTTACAGACTCATTCACCTGACGGTGTTTTACAGACTCATTCACCTGTGGGTGTGTTACAGACTCATTCACCCAGTGGTGTGTTACAGACTCATTCACCCAGAGGGGTGTTACAGGCTCATTCACCTGGGGGTGTGTTACAGACTCATTCACTGAGTGGTGTGTTACAGACTCATTCACCTGTCGGTGTGTTACAGACTCATTCCACCCGACGGTGTGTTTCAGACTCATTCACACAGAGGTGTGTTACAGACTCATTCACCGAGTGGTGTGTTACAGACTCATTCACCTGACGGTGTGTGACAGACTCATTCACACAGAGGTGTGTTACAGACTCATTCACCGAGTGGTGTGTTACAGACTCATTCACCTGACGGTGTGTTACAGACTCATTCCACCCGACGGTGTGTTTCAGACTCATTCACCCAGTGGTGTGCTACAGACTCATTCACCGAGTGGTGTGTTACAGACTCATTCACCCAGTGGTGTGTTACAGACTCATTCACCCAGAGGTGTGTTACAGACTCATTCACCGAGTGGTGTGGTACAGACTCATTCACCTGGGGATGTGTTACAGACTCATTCACCTGACGGTGTGTTACAGACTCATTCACCTGGGGGTGTGTTACAGACTCATTCACCCAGCGGTGTGTTACAGACTCATTCACCCAGTGGTGTGCTACAGACTCATTCATCCAGTGGTGTGTTACAGGCTCGTTCACCCAGAGGTGTGTTACAGGCTCATTCACCTGGGGGTTTGTTACAGACTCATTCACAGAGTGGTGTGTCACAGACTCATTCACCAAGTGGTGTGTTACAGACTCATTCACCCAGAGGTGTGTTATAGACTCATTCACCTAGTGGTGTGTTACAGACTCATTCACCTGGGGGTGTGTTACAGACTCATTCACCTGGGGGTGTGTTACTGACTCATTCACCTGACGGTGTGTTACAGACTCATTCACCCGGTGGTGTGTTACAGATTCATTCACCCAGCGGTGTGTTACAGACTCATTCACCCAGTGGTGTGTTACAGACTAATTCACCGTGGTGTGTTACAGACTCATTCACCGAGTGGTGTGTTACAGACTCATTCACCCAGTGGTGTGTTACAGACTCATTCACCCAGAGGTGTGTTACAGACTCATTCACCGAGTGGTGTGTTACAGACTCATTCACCTGGGGATGTGTTACTGACTCATTCACCTGACGGTGTGTTACAGACTCATTCACCCGGGGGTGTGTTACAGACTCATTCACCCAGCGGTGTGTTACAGACTCATTCACCCAGTGGTGTGTTACAGACTAATTCACCGTGGTGTGTTACAGACTCATTCACCTGACGGTGTGTTACAGACTCATTCCACCCGACGGTGTGTTTCAGACTCATTCACCCAGTGGTGTGTTACAGACTCATTCACCTGGGGATGTGTTACAGACTCATTCACCTGACGGTGTTTTACAGACTCATTCACCTGTGGGTGTGTTACAGACTCATTCACCCAGTGGTGTGTTACAGACTCATTCACCCAGAGGTGTGTTACAGACTCATTCACCGAGTGGTGTGTTACAGACTCATTCACCTGGGGATGTGTTACTGACTCATTCACCTGACGGTGTGTTACAGACTCATTCACCCGGGGGTGTGTTACAGACTCATTCACCCAGCGGTGTGTTACAGACTCATTCACCCAGTGGTGTGTTACAGACTAATTCACCGTGGTGTGTTACAGACTCATTCACCTGACGGTGTGTTACAGACTCATTCCACCCGACGGTGTGTTTCAGACTCATTCACCCAGTGGTGTGTTACAGACTCATTCACCGAGTGGTGTGTTACAGACTCATTCACCTGACGGTGTGTTACAGACTCATTCCACCCGACGGTGTGTTTCAGACTCATTCACCCAGAGGTGTGTTACAGACTCATTCACCGAGTGGTGTGTTACAGACTCATACACCTGACAGTGTGTTACAGACTCATTCACCCAGAGGTGTGTTACAGACTCATTCACCCAGTGGTGTGTTATATACTCATTCACCCAGTGGTGTGTTACAGACTCATTCACCCATAGGTGTGTTACAGGCTCATTCACCTGGGGGTGTGTTACAGACTCATTCACCGAGTGGTGTGTTACAGACTCATTCACCCAGAGATGTGTTACAGACTCATTCACCGAGTGGTGTGGTACAGACTCATTCACCTGGGGATGTGTTACAGACTCATTCACCTGACGGTGTTTTACAGACTCATTCACCTGTGGGTGTGTTACAGACTCATTCACCCAGTGGTGTGTTACAGACTCATTCACCCAGAGGGGTGTTACAGGCTCATTCACCTGGGGGTGTGTTACAGACTCATTCACTGAGTGGTGTGTTACAGACTCATTCACCTGACGGTGTGTTACAGACTCATTCACCTGGGGGTGTGTTACAGACTCATTCACCCAGCGGTGTGTTACAGACTCATTCACCCAGTGGTGTGCTACAGACTCATTCACCGAGTGATGTGTTACAGACTCATTCACCCAGTGGTGTGTTACAGACTCATTCACCCAGAGGTGTGTTACAGACTCATTCACCGAGTGGTGTGTTACAGACTCATTCACCTGGGGATGTGTTACAGACTCATTCACCTGACGGTGTGTTACAGACTCATTCACCTGGGGGTGTGTTACAGACTCATTCACCCAGCGGTGTGTTACAGACTCATTCACCCAGTGGTGTGCTACAGACTCATTCATCCAGTGGTGTGTTACAGGCTCATTCACCCAGAGGTGTGTTACAGGCTCATTCACCTGGGGGTTTGTTACAGACTCATTCACTGAGTGGTGTGTTACAGACTCATTCACCCAGCGGTGTGTTACAGACACATTCACCCAGAGGTGTGTTATAGACTCATTCACCTAGTGGTGTGTTACAGACTCATTCACCTGGGGGTGTGTTACAGACTCATTCACCTGGGGGTGTGTTACTGACTCATTCACCTGACGGTGTGTTACAGACTCATTCACCCGGGGGTGTGTTACAGACTCATTCACCCAGCGGTGTGTTACAGACTCATTCACCCAGTGGTGTGTTACAGACTAATTCACCGTGGTGTGTTACAGACTCATTCACCTGACGGTGTGTTACAGACTCATTCCACCCGACGGTGTGTTTCAGACTCATTCACCCAGTGGTGTGTTACAGACTCATTCACCGAGTGGTGTGTTATAGACTCATTCACCTGACGGTGTGTTACAGACTCATTCCACCCGACGGTGTGTTTCAGACTCATTCACCCAGAGGTGTGTTACAGACTCATTCACCGAGTGGTGTGTTACAGACTCATACACCTGACAGTGTGTTACAGACTCATTCACCCAGAGGTGTCTTACAGACTCATTCACCCAGTGGTGTGTTATATACTCATTCACCCAGTGGTGTGTTACAGACTCATTCACCCATAGGTGTGTTACAGGCTCATTCACCTGGGGGTGTGTTACAGACTCATTCACCGAGTGGTGTGTTACAGACTCATTCACCCAGAGATGTGTTACAGACTCATTCACCGAGTGGTGTGGTACAGACTCATTCACCTGGGGATGTGTTACAGACTCATTCACCTGACGGTGTTTTACAGACTCATTCACCTGTGGGTGTGTTACAGACTCATTCACCCAGTGGTGTGTTACAGACTCATTCACCCAGAGGGGTGTTACAGGCTCATTCACCTGGGGGTGTGTTACAGACTCATTCACTGAGTGGTGTGTTACAGACTCATTCACCTGACGGTGTGTTACAGACTCATTCCACCCGACGGTGTGTTTCAGACTCATTCACACAGAGGTGTGTTACAGACTCATTCACCGAGTGGTGTGTTACAGACTCATTCACCTGACGGTGTGTTACAGACTCATTCCACCCGACGGTGTGTTTCAGACTCATTCACCCAGTGGTGTGCTACAGACTCATTCACCGAGTGGTGTGTTACAGACTCATTCACCCAGTGGTGTGTTACAGACTCATTCACCCAGAGGTGTGTTACAGACTCATTCACCGAGTGGTGTGTTACAGACTCATTCACCTGGGGATGTGTTACAGACTCATTCACCTGACGGTGTGTTACAGACTCATTCACCTGGGGGTGTGTTACAGACTCATTCACCCAGCGGTGTGTTACAGACTCATTCACCCAGTGGTGTGCTACAGACTCATTCATCCAGTGGTGTGTTACAGGCTCATTCACCCAGAGGTGTGTTACAGGCTCATTCACCTGGGGGTTTGTTACAGACTCATTCACAGAGTGGTGTGTCACAGACTCATTCACCCAGTGGTGTGTTACAGACTCATTCACCCAGAGGTGTGTTATAGACTCATTCACCTAGTGGTGTGTTACAGACTCATTCACCTGGGGGTGTGTTACAGACTCATTCACCTGGGGGTGTGTTACTGACTCATTCACCTGACGGTGTGTTACAGACTCATTCACCCGGTGGTGTGTTACAGATTCATTCACCCAGCGGTGTGTTACAGACTCATTCACCCAGTGGTGTGTTACAGACTAATTCACCGTGGTGTGTTACAGACTCATTCACCTGACGGTGTGTTACAGACTCATTCCACCCGACGGTGTGTTTCAGACTCATTCACCCAGAGGTGTGTTACAGACTCATTCACCTGACGGTGTGTTACAGACTCATTCCACCCAACGGTGTGTTTCAGACTCATTCACCCAGAGGTGTGTTACAGACTCATTCACCGAGTGGTGTGTTACAGACTCATACACCTGACAGTGTGTTACAGACTCATTCACCCAGAGGTGTGTTACAGACTCATTCACCGAGTGGTGTGTTACAGACTCATACACCTGACAGTGTGTTACAGACTCATTCACCCAGAGGTGTGTTACAGACTCATTCACCCAGTGGTGTGTTATATACTCATTCACCCAGTGGTGTGTTACAGACTCATTCACCCATAGGTGTGTTACAGGCTCATTCACCTGGGGGTGTGTTACAGACTCATTCACTGAGTGGTGTGGTACAGACTCATTCACCTGGGGATGTGTTACAGACTCATTCACCTGACGGTGTTTTACAGACTCATTCACCTGTGGGTGTGTTACAGACTCATTCACCCAGTGGTGTGTTACAGACTCATTCACCCAGAGGGGTGTTACAGGCTCATTCACCTGGGGGTGTGTTACAGACTCATTCACTGAGTGGTGTGTTACAGACTCATTCACCTGTCGGTGTGTTACAGACTCATTCCACCCGACGGTGTGTTTCAGACTCATTCACACAGAGGTGTGTTACAGACTCATTCACCGAGTGGTGTGTTACAGACTCATTCACCTGACGGTGTGTTACAGACTCATTCACACAGAGGTGTGTTACAGACTCATTCACCGAGTGGTGTGTTACAGACTCATTCACCTGACGGTGTGTTACAGACTCATTCCACCCGACGGTGTGTTTCAGACTCATTCACCCAGTGGTGTGCTACAGACTCATTCACCGAGTGGTGTGTTACAGACTCATTCACCCAGTGGTGTGTTACAGACTCATTCACCCAGAGGTGTGTTACAGACTCATTCACCGAGTGGTGTGTTACAGACTCATTCACCTGGGGATGTGTTACAGACTCATTCACCTGACGGTGTGTTACAGACTCATTCACCTGGGGGTGTGTTACAGACTCATTCACCCAGCGGTGTGTTACAGACTCATTCACCCAGTGGTGTGCTACAGACTCATTCATCCAGTGGTGTGTTACAGGCTCGTTCACCCAGAGGTGTGTTACAGGCTCATTCACCTGGGGGTTTGTTACAGACTCATTCACAGAGTGGTGTGTCACAGACTCATTCACCAAGTGGTGTGTTACAGACTCATTCACCCAGAGGTGTGTTATAGACTCATTCACCTAGTGGTGTGTTACAGACTCATTCACCTGGGGGTGTGTTACAGACTCATTCACCTGGGGGTGTGTTACTGACTCATTCACCTGACGGTGTGTTACAGACTCATTCACCCGGTGGTGTGTTACAGATTCATTCACCCAGCGGTGTGTTACAGACTCATTCACCCAGTGGTGTGTTACAGACTAATTCACCGTGGTGTGTTACAGACTCATTCACCGAGTGGTGTGTTACAGACTCATTCACCCAGTGGTGTGTTACAGACTCATTCACCCAGAGGTGTGTTACAGACTCATTCACCGAGTGGTGTGTTACAGACTCATTCACCTGGGGATGTGTTACTGACTCATTCACCTGACGGTGTGTTACAGACTCATTCACCCGGGGGTGTGTTACAGACTCATTCACCCAGCGGTGTGTTACAGACTCATTCACCCAGTGGTGTGTTACAGACTAATTCACCGTGGTGTGTTACAGACTCATTCACCTGACGGTGTGTTACAGACTCATTCCACCCGACGGTGTGTTTCAGACTCATTCACCCAGTGGTGTGTTACAGACTCATTCACCTGGGGATGTGTTACAGACTCATTCACCTGACGGTGTTTTACAGACTCATTCACCTGTGGGTGTGTTACAGACTCATTCACCCAGTGGTGTGTTACAGACTCATTCACCCAGAGGTGTGTTACAGACTCATTCACCGAGTGGTGTGTTACAGACTCATTCACCTGGGGATGTGTTACTGACTCATTCACCTGACGGTGTGTTACAGACTCATTCACCCGGGGGTGTGTTACAGACTCATTCACCCAGCGGTGTGTTACAGACTCATTCACCCAGTGGTGTGTTACAGACTAATTCACCGTGGTGTGTTACAGACTCATTCACCTGACGGTGTGTTACAGACTCATTCCACCCGACGGTGTGTTTCAGACTCATTCACCCAGTGGTGTGTTACAGACTCATTCACCGAGTGGTGTGTTACAGACTCATTCACCTGACGGTGTGTTACAGACTCATTCCACCCGACGGTGTGTTTCAGACTCATTCACCCAGAGGTGTGTTACAGACTCATTCACCGAGTGGTGTGTTACAGACTCATACACCTGACAGTGTGTTACAGACTCATTCACCCAGAGGTGTGTTACAGACTCATTCACCCAGTGGTGTGTTATATACTCATTCACCCAGTGGTGTGTTACAGACTCATTCACCCATAGGTGTGTTACAGGCTCATTCACCTGGGGGTGTGTTACAGACTCATTCACCGAGTGGTGTGTTACAGACTCATTCACCCAGAGATGTGTTACAGACTCATTCACCGAGTGGTGTGGTACAGACTCATTCACCTGGGGATGTGTTACAGACTCATTCACCTGACGGTGTTTTACAGACTCATTCACCTGTGGGTGTGTTACAGACTCATTCACCCAGTGGTGTGTTACAGACTCATTCACCCAGAGGGGTGTTACAGGCTCATTCACCTGGGGGTGTGTTACAGACTCATTCACTGAGTGGTGTGTTACAGACTCATTCACCTGACGGTGTGTTACAGACTCATTCCACCCGACGGTGTGTTTCAGACTCATTCACACAGAGGTGTGTTACAGACTCATTCACCGAGTGGTGTGTTACAGACTCATTCACCTGACGGTGTGTTACAGACTCATTCCACCCGACGGTGTGTTTCAGACTCATTCACCCAGTGGTGTGCTACAGACTCATTCACCGAGTGGTGTGTTACAGACTCATTCACCCAGTGGTGTGTTACAGACTCATTCACCCAGAGGTGTGTTACAGACTCATTCACCGAGTGGTGTGTTACAGACTCATTCACCTGGGGATGTGTTACAGACTCATTCACCTGACGGTGTGTTACAGACTCATTCACCTGGGGGTGTGTTACAGACTCATTCACCCAGCGGTGTGTTACAGACTCATTCACCCAGTGGTGTGCTACAGACTCATTCATCCAGTGGTGTGTTACAGGCTCATTCACCCAGAGGTGTGTTACAGGCTCATTCACCTGGGGGTTTGTTACAGACTCATTCACAGAGTGGTGTGTCACAGACTCATTCACCCAGTGGTGTGTTACAGACTCATTCACCCAGAGGTGTGTTATAGACTCATTCACCTAGTGGTGTGTTACAGACTCATTCACCTGGGGGTGTGTTACAGACTCATTCACCTGGGGGTGTGTTACTGACTCATTCACCTGACGGTGTGTTACAGACTCATTCACCCGGTGGTGTGTTACAGATTCATTCACCCAGCGGTGTGTTACAGACTCATTCACCCAGTGGTGTGTTACAGACTCATACACCTGACAGTGTGTTACAGACTCATTCACCCAGAGGTGTGTTACAGACTCATTCACCCAGTGGTGTGTTATATACTCATTCACCCAGTGGTGTGTTACAGACTCATTCACCCATAGGTGTGTTACAGGCTCATTCACCTGGGGGTGTGTTACAGACTCATTCACCGAGTGGTGTGTTACAGACTCATTCACCCAGAGATGTGTTACAGACTCATTCACCGAGTGGTGTGGTACAGACTCATTCACCTGGGGATGTGTTACAGACTCATTCACCTGACGGTGTTTTACAGACTCATTCACCTGTGGGTGTGTTACAGACTCATTCACCCAGTGGTGTGTTACAGACTCATTCACCCAGAGGGGTGTTACAGGCTCATTCACCTGGGGGTGTGTTACAGACTCATTCACTGAGTGGTGTGTTACAGACTCATTCACCTGACGGTGTGTTACAGACTCATTCCACCCGACGGTGTGTTTCAGACTCATTCACACAGAGGTGTGTTACAGACTCATTCACCGAGTGGTGTGTTACAGACTCATTCACCTGACGGTGTGTTACAGACTCATTCCACCCGACGGTGTGTTTCAGACTCATTCACCCAGTGGTGTGCTACAGACTCATTCACCGAGTGGTGTGTTACAGACTCATTCACCCAGTGGTGTGTTACAGACTCATTCACCCAGAGGTGTGTTACAGACTCATTCACCGAGTGGTGTGTTACAGACTCATTCACCTGGGGATGTGTTACAGACTCATTCACCTGACGGTGTGTTACAGACTCATTCACCTGGGGGTGTGTTACAGACTCATTCACCCAGCGGTGTGTTACAGACTCATTCACCCAGTGGTGTGCTACAGTCTCATTCATCCAGTGGTGTGTTACAGGCTCATTCACCCAGAGGTGTGTTACAGGCTCATTCACCTGGGGGTTTGTTACAGACTCATTCACAGAGTGGTGTGTCACAGACTCATTCACCCAGTGGTGTGTTACAGACTCATTCACCCAGAGGTGTGTTATAGACTCATTCACCTAGTGGTGTGTTACAGACTCATTCACCTGGGGGTGTGTTACAGACTCATTCACCTGGGGGTGTGTTACTGACTCATTCACCTGACGGTGTGTTACAGACTCATTCACCCGGTGGTGTGTTACAGATTCATTCACCCAGCGGTGTGTTACAGACTCATTCACCCAGTGGTGTGTTACAGACTAATTCACCGTGGTGTGTTACAGACTCATTCACCTGACGGTGTGTTACAGACTCATTCCACCCGACGGTGTGTTTCAGACTCATTCACCCAGAGGTGTGTTACAGACTCATTCACCGAGTGGTGTGTTACAGACTCATTCACCTGACGGTGTGTTACAGACTCATTCCACCCGACGGTGTGTTTCAGACTCATTCACCCAGAGGTGTGTTACAGACTCATTCACCGAGTGGTGTGTTACAGACTCATACACCTGACAGTGTGTTACAGACTCATTCACCCAGAGGTGTGTTACAGACTCATTCACCCAGTGGTGTGTTATATACTCATTCACCCAGTGGTGTGTTACAGACTCATTCACCCAGAGGTGTGTTACAGGCTCATTCACCTGACGGTGTGTTACAGACTCATTCCACCCGACGGTGTGTTTCAGACTCATTCACCCAGAGGTGTGTTACAGACTCATTCACCGAGTGGTGTGTTACAGACTCATACACCTGACAGTGTGTTACAGACTCATTCACCCAGAGGTGTGTTACAGACTCATTCACCGAGTGGTGTGTTACAGACTCATACACCTGACAGTGTGTTACAGACTCATTCACCCAGAGGTGTGTTACAGACTCATTCACCCAGTGGTGTGTTATATACTCATTCACCCAGTGGTGTGTTACAGACTCATTCACCCATAGGTGTGTTACAGGCTCATTCACCTGGGGGTGTGTTACAGACTCATTCACCGAGTGGTGTGTTACAGACTCATTCACCCAGAGATGTGTTACAGACTCATTCACCGAGTGGTGTGGTACAGACTCATTCACCTGGGGATGTGTTACAGACTCATTCACCTGACGGTGTTTTACAGACTCATTCACCTGTGGGTGTGTTACAGACTCATTCACCCAGTGGTGTGTTACAGACTCATTCACCCAGAGGGGTGTTACAGGCTCATTCACCTGGGGGTGTGTTACAGACTCATTCACTGAGTGGTGTGTTACAGACTCATTCACCTGACGGTGTGTTACAGACTCATTCCACCCGACGGTGTGTTTCAGACTCATTCACACAGAGGTGTGTTACAGACTCATTCACCGAGTGGTGTGTTACAGACTCATTCACCTGACGGTGTGTTACAGACTCATTCCACCCGACGGTGTGTTTCAGACTCATTCACCCAGTGGTGTGCTACAGACTCATTCACCGAGTGGTGTGTTACAGACTCATTCACCCAGTGGTGTGTTACAGACTCATTCACCCAGAGGTGTGTTACAGACTCATTCACCGAGTGGTGTGTTACAGACTCATTCACCTGGGGATGTGTTACAGACTCATTCACCTGACGGTGTGTTACAGACTCATTCACCTGGGGGTGTGTTACAGACTCATTCACCCAGCGGTGTGTTACAGACTCATTCACCCAGTGGTGTGCTACAGACTCATTCACCTGGGGGTTTGTTACAGACTCATTCACAGAGTGGTGTGTCACAGACTCATTCACCCAGTGGTGTGTTACAGACTCATTCACCCAGAGGTGTGTTATAGACTCATTCACCTAGTGGTGTGTTACAGACTCATTCACCTGGGGGTGTGTTACAGACTCATTCACCTGGGGGTGTGTTACTGACTCATTCACCTGACGGTGTGTTACAGACTCATTCACCCGGTGGTGTGTTACAGATTCATTCACCCAGCGGTGTGTTACAGACTCATTCACCCAGTGGTGTGTTACAGACTAATTCACCGTGGTGTGTTACAGACTCATTCACCTGACGGTGTGTTACAGACTCATTCCACCCGACGGTGTGTTTCAGACTCATTCACCCAGAGGTGTGTTACAGACTCATTCACCGAGTGGTGTGTTACAGACTCATTCACCTGACGGTGTGTTACAGACTCATTCCACCCGACGGTGTGTTTCAGACTCATTCACCCAGAGGTGTGTTACAGACTCATTCACCGAGTGGTGTGTTACAGACTCATACACCTGACAGTGTGTTACAGACTCATTCACCCAGAGGTGTGTTACAGACTCATTCACCCAGTGGTGTGTTATATACTCATTCACCCAGTGGTGTGTTACAGACTCATTCACCCAGAGGTGTGTTACAGGCTCATTCACCTGGGGGTGTGTTACAGACTCATTCACCGAGTGGTGTGTTACAGACTCATTCAACCAGTGGTGTGTTACAGACTCATTCACCCTGAGATGTGTTACAGACTCATTCACCCAGAGGTGTGTTACAGGCTCATTCACCTGGGGGTGTGTTACAGACTCATTCACCCAGTGGTGTGTTACAGACTCATTCACCCAGAGGGGTGTTACAGGTTCATTCACCTGGGGGTGTGTTACAGACTCATTCACTGAGTGGTGTGTTACAGACTCATTCACCTGACGGTGTGTTACAGACTCATTCCACCCGACGGTGTGTTTCAGACTCATTCACCCAGAGGTGTGTTACAGACTCATTCACCGAGTGGTGTGTTACAGACTCATTCACCTGACGGTGTGTTACAGACTCATTCCACCCGACGGTGTGTTTCAGACTCATTCACCCAGAGGTGTGTTACAGACTCATTCACCGAGTGGTGTGTTACAGACTCATACACCTGACAGTGTGTTACAGACTCATTCACCCAGAGATGTGTTACAGACTCATTCACCCAGAGGTGTGTTACAGACTCATTCATCGAGTGGTGTGTTACATACTCATTCACCTGGGGGTGTGTTACAGACTCATTCACCTGGGGGTGTGTTACAGACTCATTCACCTGACGGTGTGTTACAGACTCATTCACCTGGGGGTGTGTTACAGACTCATTCACCCAGTGGTGTGCTACAGACTCATTCACCAAGTGGTGTGTTACAGATTAATTCACCCAGTGGTGTGTTACAGACTCATTCACCCAGAGGTGTGTTACAGACTCATTCACCGAGTGGTGTGTTACAGACTCATTCACCTGGGGATCTGTTACAGACTAATTCACCTGATGGTGTGTTACAGACTCATTCACCTGGGGGTGTGTTACAGACTCATTCACCCAGTGGTGTGCTACAGACTAATTCACCCAGTGGTGTGTTACAGACTCATTCACCGAGTGGTGTGTTACAGACTCATTCACCTGACGGTGTGTTACAGACTCATTCCACCCGACGGTGTGTTTCAGACTCATTCACCCAGAGGTGTGTTACAGACTCATTCACCGAGTGGTGTGTTACAGACTCATACACCTGACAGTGTGTTACAGACTCATTCACCCAGAGATGTGTTACAGACTCATTCACCCAGAGGTGTGTTACAGACTCATTCATCGAGTGGTGTGTTACATACTCATTCACCTGGGGGTGTGTTACAGACTCATTCACCTGGGGGTGTGTTACAGACTCATTCACCTGACGGTGTGTTACAGACTCATTCACCTGGGGGTGTGTTACAGACTCATTCACCCAGTGGTGTGCTACAGACTCATTCACCAAGTGGTGTGTTACAGATTAATTCACCCAGTGGTGTGTTACAGACTCATTCACCCAGAGGTGTGTTACAGACTCATTCACCGAGTGGTGTGTTACAGACTCATTCACCTGGGGATCTGTTACAGACTAATTCACCTGATGGTGTGTTACAGACTCATTCACCTGGGGGTGTGTTACAGACTCATTCACCCAGTGGTGTGCTACAGACTAATTCACCCAGTGGTGTGTTACAGACTCATTCACCCAGAGGTGTGTTACAGGCTCATTCACCTGGGGGTGTGTTACAGACTCATTCACTGAGTGGTGTGTTATAGACTCATTCACCCAGAGGTGTGTTACAGACTCATTCACCGAGTGGTGTGTTACAGACTCATTCACCTGGGGGTGTGTTACAGACTCATTCACCTGGGGGTGTGTTACAGACTCATTCACCTGACGGTGTGTTACAGACTCATTCACCCGGGGGTGTGATACAGACTCATTCACCCAGCGGTGTGTTACAGACTCATTCACCCAGTGGTGTGCTACAGACTCATTCACCCAGTGGTGTGTTACAGACTCATTCACCGTGGTGTGTTACAGACTCATTCACCTGACGGTGTGTTACAGACTCATTCACCCAGTGGTGTGCTACAGACTCATTCACCGAGTGGTGTGTTACAGACTCATTCACCCAGTGGTGTGTTACAGACTCATTCACCCAGAGGTGTGTTACAGATTCATTCACCGAGTGGTGTGTTACAGACTCATTCACCTGGGGATGTGTTACAGACTCATTCACCTGACGGTGTGTTACAGACTCATTCACCTGGGGGTGTGTTACAGACTCATTCACCCAGCGGTGTGTTACAGACTCATTCACCCAGTGGTGTGCTACAGACTCATTCACCCAGTGGTGTGTTACAGGCTCATTCACCAAGAGGTGTGTTACAGGCTCATTCACCTGGGGGTGTGTTACAGACTCATTCACTGAGTGGTGTGTTACAGACTCATTCACCCAGTGGTGTGTTACAGACTCATTCACCCAGAGGTGTGTTATAGACTCATTCACCTCGTGGTGTGTTACAGACTCATTCACCTGGGGGTGTGTTACAGACTCATTCACCTGACGGTGTGTTACAGACTCATTCACCCGGGGGTGTGTTGCAGACTCATTCACCCAGCGGTGTGTTACAGACTCATTCACCCAGTGGTGTGCTACAGACTCATTCACCCAGTGCTGCGTTACAGACTCATTCACCGTAGTGTGTTACAGACTCATTCACCTGGGGGTGTGTTACAGACTCATTCCACCCGACGGTGTGTTACAGACTCATTCACCCAGAGGTGTGTTACAGACTCATTCACCGAGTGGTGTGTTACAGACTCATCCACCTGATAGTGTGTTACAGACTCATTCACCTGGGGGTGTGTTACAGACTCATTCACCCAGTGGTGTGTTACAGACTCATTCACCCAGTGGTGTGTTACAGACTCATCCACCTGATAGTGTGTTACAGACTCATTCACCTGGGGGTGTGTTACAAACTCATTCACCCAGCGGTGTGTTACAGACTCATTCACCTGGGGATGTGTTACAGACTCATTCACCTGACGGTGTGTTACAGACTCATTCACCTGGGGGTGTGTTACAGACTCATTCACCCAGTGGTGTGCTACAGACTCATTCACCCAGTGGTGTGTTACAGGCTCATTCACCCAGAGGTGTGTTACAGGCTCATTCACCTGGGGGTGTGTTACAGACTCATTCACTGAGTGGTGTGTTACAGACTCATTCACCCAGTGGTGTGTTACAGACTCATTCACCCAGTGGTGTGTTACAGACTCATTCACCGAGTGGTGTGTTACAGACTCATTCACCTGACGGTGTGTTACAGACTCATTCCACCCGACGGTGTGTTACAGATTCATTCACCTGGGGGTGTGTTACAGACTCATTCACCCGACGGTGTGTTACAGACTCATTCACCTGGGGTGTGTTACAGACTCATTCACCTGGGGGAGTGTTACAGACTCATTCCACCCGGCGGTGTGTTACAGACTCATTCACCTGGGGGTGTGTTACAGACTCATTCCACCTGCGGGTGTGTTACAGACTCTTTCCACCCGACGGTTTGTTTTTGCTTCCTGGGATCTGAGCAGCCGGCTGGCTGTTGGCATGGATACAGTGTCGCTGAAACCCCGGCCCTAGCGGTGCCGCTGTTTTACAGGTGAGTGTTTCCTCAGGAGGGACCAAAGCCGCTGGGGTCCATCCTCAGTGAGGACCTGTTTGTCAGACACGGCCATACTTCCCAGATGTCTTTGTTTCATTATTTTGGACTTGCCTTAGTGGCTGACATGGTAAATAATTTGGTAATCCTTTATTTTACAGTTAATTACCTACCCTGGTGTAAAATTCAGCTTGAAAAGACCAGCTGTTTCAAAACCTAGCTTGCGCTGGTCAAACCGTGCTGAGTATGGAGCTGGTCAACCAGCTACCACCTGTTTCAAAACTGAGCTTGAGCAGTTATTTTCAGCAGGGTAGTATCTGTGGGGTTTACCCAATACCTATACAGCAGATTTGCCACAGGAACTTCTTGTCTTTATAAAAATAAAGTATGGAGCAATCATTTTCTTGCCACAGGTGTTCTGGTTTTTAATGCTAAATTCTTGCCAATTCTTATGGAACCTTCTAAAGTAAACTCCAAAATACAAAATATGTATTAGCGCTTATGTGTACAAAATGCTTTGTTCTAAATGACGGTTCACTGAAGTTACCTCTCCCTAGACTGTAGCATATTTCATTCTTTTTAACTTAAGATTTTATTGTGTGCATTCTTATATTTGAAACATGGTGTATAGTGGTTTCTAGTGGTCAATTCAAATTTCAGGACATAAAATGGTAACTTACAATCTTCATTTAACATGTTTTTATGTAAATGGACTTCTAATTAAACGTTTGGTTTCCTGTAGATGAGTGCTAACTGAAATTAGGTTTGTTTTTTTTACTTCAAGAACACTGAAGCACAGTGATTTTCAGTACCTCAGTTATTTCCAATACTTAGTTCTTAAATCCTTTTTCACAACAACGAATAGCCTATACACACAGTTGGAGATATACAGTGTAAGAAGCTATGATTTTTATTCTGTTGCCTCTGTAAATAGATCTTTAAATATATCATAAACACATGAAGGTTTATAATATATTTGACATATATTAAAGCCAAGCCAGAATACACTGGCCATAGGAGACCACCTCACAAAGCACTTTTGTTAATCAGTCTCAAGCTAGATACTGGAGGTTAAAAGTTTTACTTGTCTCCAGTTTCTTGAATGGATTCTTCTTTAGTATTAATCCCTTTGAAGCGTTGAGGCTTCAGCCTTAGATTCCTGGCAGATTCTGAAAGAAAAAACGTTTAAAAAAGTATTTTTTTAAAAGCAGCCTTTTAAGCAGCCCTCAAGTGAGAAGGTTTTTTGACATTATTTTAAAACAAAATTTCTCACTAAGTTTCTGACCATATAATTACTGAAACAATTATATGGTCAATTATACAATTATATTACATTTGAAATGTGTGCAAGCCTGTTGGACAGCTTCGCCTTCAGTTTTTAACAGTTTTGCAGGGCAGTATGATGTCAGTCTTTTTCAGCGACTGCCCCAGAAAATGACTATTCTTTCCCGGGACACAAATTGTCTAAATGTTACAGTTCCAAATAAAACCGGATTCTTCTACTACTATTCTGTTTTTTCCTCTTTACGTTTAGACATCCAACCCCATGTCTGTAAACAGGTAAAAATTAGTAAAACACAGCGACGATTGGCCATATGCCTATACTTCTTTTTAACTGGTAGCAGAAATACAAAGTTTACCAACTGCTGCATGGACTGCCAGTCTGGCGCGTGCATTCCCTTTAACGACCCCATTATTTATGATACACCTGTATCAGGGTCAGAGTCTCGAGTGCACCTGCATCAGGGTCAGAGTCTAGAGTGCGTCAGAGTCTAGAGTGCACCTGCGTCAGGGTCAGGGTGTAGAGTGCACCTGCGTCAGGGTCAGAGTCTAGAGTGCACCTGCGTCAGGGTCAGGGTCTAGAGTGCACCTGCGTCAGGGTCAGAGTCTAGAGTGCACCTGCGTCAGGATCAGGGTCTAGAGTGCACCTGCGTCAGGGTCAGAGTCTAGAGTGCACCTGCGTCAGGATCAGGGTCTAGAGTGCACCTGCGTCAGGGTCAGGGTCTAGAGTGCACCTGCGTCAGGGTCAGAGTCTAGAGTGCACCTGCGTCAGGGTCAGGGTCTAGAGTGCACCTGCGTCAGGGTCAGAGTCTAGAGTGCACCTGCGTCAGGATCAGGGTCTAGAGTGCACCTGCGTCAGGGTCAGAGTCTAGAGTGCACCTGCGTCAGGATCAGAGTCTAGAGTGCACCTGCATCAGGGTCAGAGTCTAGAGTGCACCTGCATCAGGGTCAGAGTCTAGAGTGCACCTGCGTCAGGGTCAGGGTCTAGAGTGCACCTGCGTCAGGATCAGAGTCTAGAGTGCACCTGCATCAGGATCAGAGTCTAGAGTGCACCTGCGTCAGGGTCAGGGTCTAGAGTGCACCTGCGTCAGGGTCTAGAGTGCGTCAGGGTCAGGGTCTAGAGTGCACCTGCGTCAGGGTCAGAGTCTAGAATGCACCTGCGTCAGGGTCAGACATGGAGCTGGTGACTGCGCATAGGTGCCTTAATACCCTCATAAGAGGGGAAGAACCTACGTTTTTGTTTGAGCCTCCTTTTTGTGAATAGAAAAGAGTGCTTAAAACTGCAATGGTCTTGTGTCTCACTCTAAATTATATGAACATCTCCCTGATTCCCCCTCTGGTTGCCACAGAGTGCATCTACATCAGGACAAATAGAGGTAAGAGAGGCAATAGGGAGTCAACTGTTAACATAGTATATTCGCAAATATGGTTTAATGCCCCGCGTCACACTTGTAATGTCCCCGTTTTTCACAAATCAAATATAGCACCCCTATTCTAAATGAATACGCTGCTTGCCATTTCAGGCAAGGAGAGACCCAAAGCCAGCAGTGTGATACGACTTAAAATTGTTTTAATGACTCGTGATGTTCCGAACAGTGCAACATTCAAGACAAATAAATGAGAAATGACTTCCACATCAGCTTTGGTTTTTGTGTGTGTGTATCCCTTCTGTTTTCATTAAAACATGGCATAGGTCACGTATGCTATCCATTTCAGCATGCAGTGACATGGTAATGGTGATCCACTGTAACAGTGTGGTAGGGAAACTGAGACTACGAACCGGGCTCAGCCTGCATAACAGAGTGCTAAACTAGTCGCTTCAGGTGCTGTTCGGAACATTGTGAGCTAACATGGTCTTCCGAACACAGGGAAGTTGTGTAGTTATTTGTGGCAATTATTGCTCCAATTCACATGAATCCACGTGTTTGAGTGTCTGGGATAGCCAATCAGAAACCATAACCATGAACCACATTCCTCAGGAGGAAAACTGTCCGTTGAATGGACATTCACTTCTGGTGGAAGCGGCCTCCACCCCGTCTTCTGTCCGGAACGCTGTGAGTCTACGTTAGCTAGCCAGCTATGTGACGTCCTGAGATGATTGTTCGTAAACGGACAGCTCTCAATTAGGTAGCTATAATATTTTCCCTTAGTGGCTAGCTATCACCAGGACAAAATAGAGAAGCCGGCTATGTTGGCTAAATTGTGTGATATAGTTGTGCAATGTTAATATGTTGCCAAAGATGATTTAGGCATTTTAGGTAGACTGGGTATTACTAATAAGAAGTGGTGAATAAGAAACAAGCCTTGTTGAAAAATCTATAGCTGACTTTTATAGAGAACATATGTAACCATAGCAACATGCTGAAACAGCAGCCACCTTAACGGCTTGAAGTAGTTAGTACCTGCAAAAAGTGTTTTATTTTGTGGGTGAATTGAGACGGGTGTTGGCCCAAAATGCATGACTCAGACAACAAAGATGTGAATAAAGTCCCGTCAGGGCTTTATTAAAGGGATAGTCCAATGAGCATAGTTGAAAACAAGCAAAGTTCACACACAGTAAATCCAGCCAAAAACAAAGTACAGTACAGAGGGAGAAGGTATTCTCGTAATCGGTACACCATGCAAAAAGTCCAGTAACCAGGAAAGCTGTCAGCGGGGCAGTAGTGCAGACGGACGGCAGGCAGGCTCGGAGTCGAAGGCAGTGCAAAAGTCAAGACCGAAGTCCGCTCCACGGGGCAGAAGCACAAAGTAATAATGGTGGTCAAGAAACAGGCTTGGATCTTAACGGGTACACAATGGCTTGGAAAATTGCTCAAAAGTGCACTGAAAAAACAGGAGGCAACAATTTTGCAAAGACATGCCATGAACACTGAGCTTTATGCAGGTGTAGACAGGTGCAGACAATTAGCTTGAGAGCAGCATGCGAATGGAAATCAGGTGTGGAGGACTGACAAGTTAACAAGATAATTAGTCATCGTTAGTAATAAACCTATCCTGACCTAGCGTTAGTAAATTAGTAAATTACATGCACAAGAAACGTAAGGTAAACATGAACACATGGTTAGAATGTTAGTATTACCCAATCCTGATCTAAAGTTAGTAGATTAGTAAGAAGACAAGGGAAAATGAAACAATTAGGGAAGCGTGAGCGACAGCAAGGGAGAGAGAGAAAACATGGACGCAAGGTTTGCGGAAAGACACAAAAAAGTGTATGCTAAACAATGAACGGAACATCATAACATGAAACAAACATAAATCGTGACATAGCAAGTTTGCAAACTATGCCATGAATAAATTATATAACGTGACATGACAAGACTTGAAAATACATCGTAACAAGAACTAAACATGAAGCGTAACATGGCATGAAAACGTAACAGGAAATAAAACATAAAAACGTGGCGAGACTAGACTAACATAATATGTGACATGACAATAAAATAACTAAGACAATAACTAAACATGAAACATGACGTGACAAGCATGAACCCTGACATGAAATATCGAAATATTTACGATCCTTGCTTATATTTGTATCTTTGGTCAGAGAGTGGGCAGAGGGTGGGCAGAGGGTGGGCAGAGGGCTGGCAGAGAGTGGGCAGAGAGTGGGCAGAGGGTGGGCAGAGGGTGGGCAGAGGGTGGGCAGAGAGTGGGCAGAGGGTGGGCAGAGGGTGGGCAGAGAGTGGGCAGAGGGCTGGCAGAGGGTGGGCAGAGGGTGGGCAGAGGGTGGGCAGAGGGCTGGCAGAGGGTGGGCAGAGGGTGGGCAGAGGGCTAGCAGAGAGTGGGCAGAGGGTGGGCAGAGAGTGGGCAGAGAGTGGGCAGAGAGTGGGCAGAGAGTGGGCAGAGGGTGGGCAGAGGGTGGGCAGAGAGTGGGCAGAGGGTGGGCAGAGGGTGGGCAGAGGGCTGGCAGAGGGTGGGCAGAGGGCTGGCAGAGGGTGGGCAGAGGGCTGGCAGAGGGTGGGCAGAGGGCTAGCAGAGGGTGGGCAGAGGGCTAGCAGAGGGTGGTCAGAGGGCTAGCAGAGGGCTAGCAGAGGGTGGGCAGAGGGTGGGCAGAGAGTGGGCAGAGGGCTGGCAGAGGGTGGGCAGAGAGTGGGCAGAGGGTGGGCAGAGGGCTAGCAGAGGGTGGGCAGAGGGCTAGCAGAGGGTGGTCAGAGGGCTGGCAGAGAGTGGGCAGAGGGTGGGCAGAGAGTGGGCAGAGGGCTGGCAGAGGGTGGGCAGAGAGTGGGCAGAGGGTGGGCAGAGGGTGGGCAGAGAGTGGGCAGAGGGTGGGCAGAGGGTGGGCAGAGGGTGGGTCGCGTGGCCACCCTGGAGAGACCCGTGATCGGGCAATAGTCAACACAGACAGAAATGTTGAATATCCTGCCGCCAATTGACAGACAATCGCCCCCCAACTCCCCCACCCAACTTTTATACCCAAATGCCCATCCCAGGACAGGATGACATTCTGGTAACGCCACTGAGCTGGTTAACTGGCTCCATTTTGGGCTATGTCACATTTTCCTTTGAACCTTGTTGTCACGGCAGGAAGGACAGAGGAACCAGAAGGGGTGTGGAAAATGACAAGTTTACTAGCAGGTGAAGGGGCAGACAGGCAAAAGCTCAAAAACCAGGGGTCAGTCCACAGGCAAAAGTACAGCGGTAGATCCAACAGAAGAGTCCAAAGAGCAGGCAGGGGTCAAACACAGGAAATCCAACAAGAAACAGGGCAAGGGCAAGCAAACAAGGCTCGGGAAAACAAACAAGGCTGGGATACAAGGCTCGGGATACAAGGCTCGGGAAACAAGAGGGCTAGAACAGGGGGAAGGAATAAAGGGCTCGGGACTCAAAAACAGGACAAGGCAAACTAGCAGGGTGCAACTGAAAAGGACAGGTATGAATACACAGGGGAATGAGACAAACTAGGCATGGGAGTGAGGGCGGCCTAACAAATAAATATCAGGTGAGACACATGAAAGGGTAATAGCACAATAACGAGGGGGAAACGAAAACGCGGACTGGATTCACAAAGACACACATGTAATACAAATGGCTCCAGACTAGGGAGTAGACAATTGCAGAGAATCAGGAGATGCAGAGATACGGAGAGATAGGTGCAAATACTTAGCTGAAACTAAGCAAGTATTCAGTGATAGAATAGGGAGGCGGAGTTACAGAACAGAATTGAAACTGGAGATGAGTTAGTAAGTTAGTTAAGTAATTTAAATAACAAATACCCGAAACTAGTGAATGTTAGTTTGTTAGTTGTTTTGTATAATTAGTACTGTACAACTTCTATGTTAGTTGGGATTAGTATATTAGTGCTATGTACAAACATGAAATGGAGAGAAAGCAGGAAGTAAGGAATGCACGATTGGAAGGAAGGTTGAACCCAGAACTACCGTAAACACCCGAATAGTGGGGCACGCAGACAAGGGAGTGACTGGGCTAGTAAACATTCAGACTCAGACATCACAGGGGAAGACGAGTGCAAAGACTCATGAATATAAACAGAACACCAGACATGAATACGAAAAATAATAAATTACAAGAACAATGATAATAAACAATGATAAACTAACATAGGAACATAACACTTTTCTTTTTTTTTTGTTTTCTTTTTGTTTTTTCATTTTTAAATAGCTACAATGTTATTTATAATCTTTTAAAAAATGAAAGAAAATTCCATGTTATGGGGGCACCCAATACCAAGGCACATGCCTATATGTATCATAATAAACAATATATTATATACACAGACACACAATTGATATTAACTGAGACCTAATTAAGAAAAAGGGGTTTTGCAACATAACAATGTTGAAAAAAATATTCTGCCTATCAACTAGTGTTTGTATATGTGTGTGTGTGTGTGTGTGTGAGTGTGTGTGAGTGTGTGAGTGTGTGTGTGTGTGTGTGTGTGTGTGTGTGTGTGTGTGTGTGTGTGTGAGTGAGTGTGTGTGTGTGTGTGAGTGTGTGTGTGTGTGTGTGTGTGTGTGAGAGTGTGTGTGTGTGTGTACTTTATAGGCATGCAAGTGTATTGCCAGACAATTGTTAAAAAATATGCTTTTTAATTGTAATTAGCTGTAATGAGAGAGAGTGACTGACTGAGAGAGAGAGACAGAGACAATGTACCCACACCCACATACAGTACACATACACATGCCAGTGAGTCTGCACTCATATCCTGTTATTATTCTGAGAGACTGAGACCAGCCTTCACACAGGGGAGTCTGCATCGTGTGCTTCAATAAAGTCTTCCTCATGATAAATGAGGAAGCTTTCACCACCTGCCGCTTCCCAAAATAAACACAGGAAATGAGTAAAACTGGATTATCACATTAAATATTGGAGTACACAAGCTTTTTTGGGCAGAAAGAAAAAAATGCAAAATTCATTTGATATCAATGACGAGGAATTAAAACATTCATCACAAACATCAGCACGCAAGTAGAAGGCCCACTAATCAGGTCCTCTAGCAAAACCAAGACCTGCTGCTGTCCGAGTAAAGCAACTGGCTGAATAATCATCATAAAAAAAGATTAAGAGAGACACTAACCAGTGAAAAAAACAGAATTTCCACAAAATGGTGAGACAAACTCATCAAACGTTTAATTAAAGCAATGAGAGGCAGCAATCAGCGCAGTCTCCCCTTCATCTCTTACACATGAAGAAGGTCTGAAATAGTTCAGGTCCTGTTCTATAGTTCAGCTCCGGAGTCAGGATAAACCTGATGGATGTTAATGTGCTGGGGGCACTGAACTGACAGATTCAAATATACAGCCCAATGCAGGATTACTGCCACACTCCACAAACAGGCAGTCTGTCCTGGGTGGAGATTTAGCTCTTACTGTGCCCTAGAAAGGGAAGATTGCCATCCAACAGAGACGAATATCTTAATGTAAGAAATGTGCTTGCTGACACTCTTTGGACTGCTTGTTGCTGGCAGACCCCACTCTCAGTACCTGGGAAACATAATGTTTTTAGATCTAACACAGACAGTACCATTGCATAGCAACTGTTTGTGAAACCATGTTCTCACGAACAAGCAAGTACTCATCAAACGAGACACTTAATTAGCCAAGTGCTTTACACTAAACTGCGTTATTACCTGTTTTGAAAACGCATAAACATGACCTGTAAATGTCATAGTAAATGTCATTGCCGACCGTTAAGAGCACTTAGAGAACTTTAGTCAACTGACTTTCATTGTGTTGTCATGGCGACCTGTATTTGACTCCCTGGCTATTTGTATGTAACAGTATGTAACCCCCTGTCACAATGTGTAGTGCAGTCTCTTATTGACACAGGCAAACCTGTGACAGAGCAGGACATTTACAGTATACTTCAGTCTACTCTATATTCTATGCTGAGTGGTACTGTAGATGTTAAGCATAGGGTACATATCATTACTGTATGCTGAACTCTGAGATGGGATGAGGGCTGAACGGCCGGTTGCTATATAACCGTTTTATGTTTTTATGTTTAGTGTTCCTGCTTATAGGCTGCTGCCAGATAAACCCACACAAGCCGTAGAATGTAGTGAACAGCATCGGAGCACATCCTTTGGTGAACAGCAGAGAACCATATATAAACGTGTTTTTTCCAGATCAAATGCTTTGGGAAACACTTCTTCTTTTGAACAGGGTCATCAAAGTTCAGTCCCATCTCAAGTGTATCTTTGTGTATTCTTAACTGCAACAAAATATATTTTTCTGCTGGAATTTAGTGTGTGTGTGCGCATGTTTGTGAGTTTCCAGTTTCCCTCATGGGCTGATTTTTTCCACTGTCTGTATAAAGATGCTTTAAATAATTTAATTGTATTCATTTGATCACACGTTTGAGAGGTGGTGGATGGTGGGTGGAAGGGGAGAAATATAAGACTGCACATTTCTTGTTTTAAAAAAAGCATCCGCAATTGTTGTCTTTTTTGGCCAGCACTTTTTAAACAGAACTTGGTACTGGAATGAGCTCTGAATACAGTACATGGAATCGGTGAGTCTCCAGATAATGTCCTGCACTATGCATATATTAACTTGACAATCACATTGCTTTGGAGCACCCACATGAAAGACTTTTATTTTGACATTGCACTCTAATTGTAATGTGCAAATGTGTTGCTATGGAGCATGAGCCTAAGAACAGAGGCTGTGGTGTACACATTTCCCTCTGCGGGGTGAAATCCCACTCTTCTTGGAGGCTGCTTTGCGGGGGGGGGGGGCTTGTTATAATGCACCGCGCTTTTGTAATGCAACAAGCCAATCTGCATGCAACACTTTCTTTGGCTGATATTACCTATATGCTAATTTGCTGTGATTAACACGTTAGCGATGACAATAATCATGAGGATGCAACCTTCATGAATTGCCTTCATGAAATTTGTGTAGATTTTATTAGATCCATATGCAACTGTTAACCTTCATGAGTCCCCCGGTAATGTGTTGAGACCTTTGCTGCCACAGGTTAAATACAAGTCTTTTGCATAGCGTTGTGCACTCAGTGATCACTTCATTGAGTATCTCAGAAACTGCTGATCTCCTGGGATTTACACACACAACAGCCTCAAGCATTTGTAGAGAATGGTGCGAAAAACATCAAAATCCACACTGAAATGGTTAAGTGAAAATAACATCCGTGTTCTGCCATGGCAATGTGGGTATCCAGACATAAATCCCATCAAAACCTGAACTGAGGGGGTCCAGAAGTACAAGCCCAAGCTAATGAATGATTCTGAAATGTTCTGCATGGAGAAATGGTCAAGAATCCCGAAAGTGTGTTCTCAACCTTCTCGCAAATAATAGCAAAAGACTCAGGGCTGTCTTTGCCAGGGGTGTTTGCACAAAGTAATAAACCAGGGGTGCCAATAATTGTGATGTTTTGTTTTTGTTTTTTGGGGGATATACATGTCTAATGCAGACTGGCTGATTCCACTGGTTCATTATCAAAGCATTATTACACATGGTGCAAAATAAAGCTTGGCAATATAACAATTATTTATGTTGTACATATTTATGAAGGGTGGCAATAACACTGTACATAAAGTGGATAAGCTCTCGCAAATTATCTCTACAGCTGCTGTAAAATTATTTTTTAAATGGTTCATTGTTTGAAGGTTTTGAGATTTCATTGATTCCTTTATGCGCCTTATAAGCTTCAGTGATTTCAGTAACTGAAGGAATAACTGTCTACTGAGTCTGAACCAGAGCTACTGTGCTCATCAGATTGTTCCGGCAGGAAAGTGCTAATGTTGACATGGAGAAGTCCATTTTGAAGGCCGTTGCAAGTTGCAGTGTTACAGCATACACATAAACTATTTTTAAAAGAATGTTAATGGTTCTTTTAATAGAATGTTTGAGGCAATTTCTCTTTCAGTTCAGATTGTCACTGTTCATACCATTTCAGTTTGAAAATACAAAGCCTGTTTTCAAAGCCTTGTTGAAATGGTAAATGGTTGGAATTTATATAGCGCCTTTATCCAAAGCGCTGTACAATTGATGCTTCTCATTCACCCATTCATACACACACTCACGCACCAATGGCGATTGGCTGCCATGCAAGGTGCCGACCAGCTCGTCAGGAGCACGTGGGGGTTAGGTGTCTTGCGCAGGGACACTTCGACACAGCCCGGGCGGGGGATCAAACCGGCAACCCTCCGACTGCCAGACGACTGCTCTTACTGCCTGAGCCATGTCGCCCCAGCCATGTTGAGATTCTTGTTGTTTGCATTCAGTAAGAAATTAAGCAGAGATGGCTCTATGTGGTTTACTTGTGGGTCCCAATCAAACAAGTTTAATAAGTGAATAAAGAACACGGACACACAAAAAAGCCTATTTTCAATACAGTGAATACGAGCAATGTGGAATGTTTATATATACTGTGTAAGTGCAGCAACATACCTCTTCACAGTTCTAATTCTCAAGGTGTAGATATTTTAAAAACAGTATAACATTAGCTCAGCCACACAACATCTCAACAGTCCCAACATTATTTTACATGTATTTATCCTGGTGTTTTAGCAGCAGACATTAATTCTGATACCTACTGAATTATGGCCAGGGACCTTGTTGACAGAATTGTCAGTAAAATAATATCTAAACCTGACATTTGGCTATTTGGCTAGCTATAATGTCATATAGATTATGATCCAATGAGATGATTCCAGTTGAGTCAGTGTCGGGAAATGTTTTTTTCACAATCACTTCATCATTTGCATTTATATTTAAATGTTCTGTACAAACGTATCCACATAAATCAGTGTACTTTTTATAAGCTGTTCTCTTTTTAAAGCAAGGGCTGATGTTGCTTCTCTTTGTTGAGTCATGTTCCATCTGTTGGCAATACTGATCCCACTTGCAAATGTTTTTTCTGGTTCATGTCCCAGACTGTTTTGAAAGGAACTGCTCACAGCAGTTGATAATTCTGAACACAGATGCAAATTTCACTGCACATATCCTCAAAGAAAAAAATATTAGGGCTGAAATAAAGTTTATAAAAAATTAGCAGGGGAGGTTGCTGCACCTAGACTTCACCTCATTCATTTCTTTTCAGCTCAATTATTCAGTGCTGGAGGCAATTGGCACATCATTTGCTTTGAAACTAGGTGTTGAAAATGACGCTAACTCTCATTGTTTTCTCATTTCAAACCACTAAGCGAATTTTCAGGAGATTTTCATACTCATTGGCATATTCAGATGCTGTAGGCCTCAGCACCTGTAGAGTAGGGAAGTTGTTGTATTTGCCACAGCTTTAATTTCACTTGGAATGATTTGATTTTTAACTTTTAAGGCGTAGCGTGCAATGTCTCCCATGAAGGCAATATTTCACAACCACCAACATGTTTCCCCTTCATGGAATGTAGAAATATCTTTTTACCAGTTTGAAAAAAAATGCCAGCATGGTTACTCAACTGAACCACCATACACCATACACCATATGTCTCACTTACAAAAAGGTAGTACATTAAACATTATTTACAATTTAAGAAAACTTTTGTACATCATTTGTATATTAAGTATATTAAACACTTAATAAAACCAATTTTATGTAGCCTACACTTAAAGTATTTTCTGGAACAACCGTTTATGAACTATTTCTAAACTTTGCATCCTAAAGTGCCATGTTTTTTTAAAACTGTGGTCTGTTTACTTCCAGAAAGCAATTGAAAGTGCACTTTAAGTACACGACTTGGGAGTTGGTTCAGAAAACGTGTACTTGAGGCAGACTTGTCTGCAGGTTTTTGCGCGGGTTGAGGCCTCTGTGTGCCTGGGAGCCAGCAGCTGTCTGTCCGACAGTGCGGAGGAGGAGGAGCGCACGCGGCTCCACACGCCTCGCTAGAGTGACGACAGCCTTGTAAATACTGATGTCATTCAGTTTCCTGAGCCCCAACACAGGTGCCGAGCAAACCATTTACACACTGTGTGCAACTGCCCTTGGTGCAGTCGATGGGTGACAAATTCCATCAGGACACCGACTGAGAATGAGCACACTTTTACATATAGCAAAGATTACACTTAAATGAACATACAAGTTGTTTGTGCCACCAGTTACAGAGCATTAGATGCTGTGGTTAAATAAGCTAGGAGCTAGGAGCACGCACGACAGCTACATTTGGATAAACTGTGATTTGTGTGACTGCTTTGTCATTGGAGACATTACTGATGGATGATTCAAGGTGACAGTAGGAAGGCTTAATTTTCTAATATTACAAATAGTAAAATTCTTGCCATTACTATAATGTGCAGACTATATTACAACTGCTGAGAGGTAGTAGTTAAAATAAATGAATACAATACATTTTTTGATGTTTTATTCATTACAATATGTTATTCCAATTTAATCTGACAACAAGCCATATTTTTCCACCGACTGATAGCCCTTACAGCCTTGGCTCCTGACACCTGGGGCCAGCCCACATAGCCAAGGTGTGTGATAATGTTATAATGTTATAATGTTATGCAAATGTCAAAGTTTCACACAGTACCAAATTGAGGCAGGAGATGCGAACAATGACTAATCACTAATTGCCTACATGAACACACTTCATAGCATGGATTGCGATTGTGTAATCACTAATTGCCTACAAGAACACACTTCATAGCATGGATTGCGATTGTGTAATCACTAATTGCCTACAAGAACACACTTCATAGCATGGA
Organism: Conger conger; assembly: GCF_963514075.1. Classification (NCBI taxonomy): domain Eukaryota; kingdom Metazoa; phylum Chordata; class Actinopteri; order Anguilliformes; family Congridae; genus Conger; species Conger conger. The sequence continues at coordinate 1,980,358 of NC_083770.1, read as the reverse complement.
TTTGTGGATTGCGATTGTGATTTCTATGAGAAACACTACATAAAGAAGAAGGAGGAATGTTTTGCATCTAACAAATCTCACCTTGTACATCGCAACTTTCTTGAAAGCTAAATGGTAAATGGTTGGCATTTATATAGCGCACAGTACAATTGATGCATCTCATTCACCTGCTCATACACACACTCACACACCAATGGCGATTGGCTGCCATGCAAGGCACCAACCAGCTCATCAGGAGCAATTGGGGGTTAGGTGTCTTGCTCAGGGACACTTTGACACACCCAGGGCAAGATCGAACCAGCCACCCTCTGACTGCCAGACAACTGCTCTTAGCCAATGTGGCCCCCCAAAAAAAGATCCCAGCCAGATCCACATATTGCAATTCCAGATCTTCTTGTAGCTGCTTAAGCCATACAGGTTGAGAACATAGATTATCTTGATGGATTGGGCAGTGGCAAACATCAAATCACCTGGATCAAGACTGCAACGATTAATTTCTTTTCGACAAGTACAACAGTGACCCAGCCTCAGTGCGGGCTCCAGTAGTAACACCACTTCATTTCTCAAACGGGAGGCCAAGCTCGCTCATACAGTTTTTCACAAAAAATTTCCTCATTTTCGACAGCGCCATGCTGGGCTGCCACAGATAACCGGTCCTTTCGAACATCAAGCCCTGCAGTGATTCTTTGCAGAAAAAATGGTCAGCTGGCTTGTTATGTCCATTTTCACACCAACAGCAAGGGATAAAATGCAAAAATTCTCAATGGTCTTTTGAAGACTTTTCAGCATCTAGTGCAAAGCCACTCATCCGAATGGTGAGAACTCAGAAACTATTATATGGAACCTAGTAACTGTAATGAGGCCTAAGTTTGTTGTTGATTTGACAACTTATGACGCAACTTACAGTACTTCAGTAAATTGTCAAATTTAGCTTATTTCATCACAGATATTGCATCCTTACATAACAGGCACACATTATTTCATATCCATAAAACATTTTCTTCTTGAAAAACTCTCCCAATCGGCTTCAACTATTTTCTGCTCTGTGTCTGTTTCTGGACAGTTTGATTCTCAGGAGAGAATGAATGAGATGAATATGTGTGATATGCTTGTGGTATTAAAATGCAGACATGGCCATGCCAGCACAAAAAAGAAACAAGACCAATTACAATACTAGTATGAGAGATTTGAACCACGATATATTCCACTTTAACAATTGTTAATGGCTTTCAGCCAGTGTAACTCAGGGTGGCCTGTAGTGTAGTGGTTAAGGTAAATGACTGGAACATGCAAGGTCGGTGGTTCGGATCCCAGTGTAGCCACAATAAGATTTGCACAGCCGTTGAGCAAGGCCTTTAACCCTGCGTTGCTCCAGAGGAGGATTGTCTCCTGCTTAGTCTAATCAACTGTACGTCACTCTGGATAAGAGCGTCTGCCAAATGCCAATAATGTGATGTAACTTGCCAGCCCATGCTGTATATTCTGATATATGTACTGTTGCAGTACTGCACATTATATGTATATGCATACATAAGGGTAGCCAACAAAATCATTGAAAAGAGAAGATTTCTGAGTAATAATTGTTCATACTGATGTCGGGAGCAGTACTCTGTGTGGTTGTGGTTGCACTCATATCCTTGGTATTGAGTGGTCCCATGTTTTATCATGTCTTTCCTACAGAATGGAGTGTCTTTCTAGACCATAATACCCTGTCCACAGTGCATAAGTGGTTTAGGCAGAATGGTATTATTCAGATGTTATGAGTGTTTCAATTTGGTGTTCGATATCAGCCTCCACACACAGACAAAATACAAAAAGTTAAAAGATGTTTGTATTATTATCTCACTAATTGCTCCATATAATTATACAGTGCCCTCCATAATGTTTAGGACAAAGACCCACCATTTCCTTATTTTCCTCTGTACTCAACAATTTGAGATTTGCATTTTTTTTTAATCACATGTAGTTAAAGTGCACATTATCACATTTTAATAAAGGGAATTTTTATACATTTTGGTTTCACCGTGTAGAAATTACAGCAGTGTTTATACAAAGCCCCACCATTTCAGGGGCACCATAATGTTTGTGACACAGCAATGTTATGTAAATGAAAGTTGTTATATGTTGTATTTTGTTGCTAAAATGCTTTGCATTTGAATGGATCTCTATGGGAATCGGGCGATGGGACTAGATTCAGCTGTAAATTATGCTGATACTGTATGGATCACATTTGTTGGCTAAATGGCTTTTAGTCAACAAGCGTCCAATGTATCAAATGAGCTTCAAACTACCATGCTGCTGCCAGATATGCAGTAGATAGGAAAATAATTGTTACTCCTGACAAACTTTCCCGTTGAACTCAATGGAAATTTTTTTTGGAAGAAACAATTATTGTAGTTTGAGGCTCATATGATACCTTGGACCCTTGATGACTTAAAGCCATTTACCGAACAAATGTGTTCCATACTGTATCAGCATAATTTACAGCTGAATATTGTCCCCCCCCAATTCCCATAGAGATGCATTCAAATGCAAAGTTTTAGTATCATTTGTAGGAAAGAAAACATCAAGCCATTGATGATGTTACAGACATCAGGAAGTCATGGCATGCTAAGCACATGCAACAAAATACTAAATATGACTACTTTCATTTCCATAACATTGCTGTGTCCCAAAGATTATGGTGCCCTGAAATGGGGGACTAGGTATATGGTTGGCATTTATATAGCGCCTTTATCCAAAGCACTGTACAATTGATGCTTCTCATTCACCCATTCATACACAAACTCACACACCAACGGCGATTGGCTGCCATGCAAGGCACCGACCAGCTCGTCAGGAGCATTTGGGGGTTAGGGGTCTTACTCAGGGACACTTTGACACATCCAGGGCAAGATCGAACCAGCCACCCTCCGACTGCCAGACAACTGCTCTTAGCCAATGTGGCCCCCCATATATACACACTGCTGCAATTTCTACAAATTGTGGAGTACAGAGGCAAATAAATAAAAGATGGGTCTTTGTCCCAAACATTATGGAGGGCACTGTATCACTGTCATCTCAGTCATATTTTCATTTCAATATCTAGTGACATTGGTGATGCATTGGCTGATTTAAAATAGACAATGAAATGTAATTGAATGTCCTGGTCTCTCACAAGGAAGCTGCAAGATCTTCTCATAATCTTTTTTTTTCCATTATTTCAGTAAACTAATGTTTCCAAACAATAATTAATATTGGCCATTTCAAGAAAAAATGTGAAAGGCATTTTCAATAATATCCATTCTTGGGAAACAAGTGATGTTAATATTTTGCTTTCCAGTTTCCAATTAACGTTTGTTCACCATCTTTGAGAACCATAACATTGCTGAATTACGATTATGGATACATTAAAATGACTTCTTACTTTACTTGAATATGCCATTTATTCAGCTTTTCACGACTTTCAGGACATTGAGAGGATTGAAGATGTCCAGGCCATACACTCTGTGCTGTGTGGGCCCAGCATTACACTCATCCACACGTGCATCCCAAAGCAATGTCACTTTTCTTCCCCTTCCCCTTTTAAGAAAACAGATAAAAAGGAAATTAAACACATTCCATGTCCTAACATGGTCCTCCATTGTAAAACATATAGTCGGAGGTCTTGAAGTTTACAAATTAAAAGCTGTAAATCAGGGTAGGTCAGTGACGGGCTCCGTCTCCCTGCTATCTCGCTCGCTCTCCTGCTCCACACAGACGCACCTCCCGGCGTTGGCGGGACCCCATTCATCACCCTGACAGGAGCTCCGCCATCTGGAGTAGTCCACCGTCCGCCGCGGCCAGACAGCAAACTTCACAACCCTCACTCTGCAGGGCTAATTCCACAGCCCGGATTCAGACAAAGAGCCCCGCGCTCTCAGCAGTTACTGCTCAGACAAAGAACTGGGCAATCCTCATCCCGCCACTCGAATTCTGAAGTATCTCTCATAGCGTAGTCCCACAGCCGTGCCCTCTCTCCGTAGTGGAGACACTAGCTGGCACACACGCCCCTTTGTGTGGAGTGTAGAGTAGACAGTAGGTTGCACACACACGCGCCTTTGTGTGGAGTGTAGAGTAGACAGTAGGTTGCACACACGCCCCTTTGTGTGGAGTGTAGAGTAGACAGTAGGTTGCACACACACGGCCCTTTGTGTGGAGTGTAGACACGAGGTTGCACACACACGCCCCTTTGTGTGGAGTGTAGAGTAGACAGTAGGTTGCACACACGGCCCTTTGTGTGGAGTGTAGAGTAGACAGTAGGTTGCACACACACGCCCCTTTGTGTGGAGTGTAGAGTAGACAGTAGGTTGCACACACGGCCCTTTGTGTGGAGTGTAGACACTAGGTTGCGCACACACGCCCCTTTGTGTGGAGTGTAGAGTAGACAGTAGGTTGCACACACGCCCCTTTGTGTGGAGTGTAGAGTAGACAGTAGGCTGCACACACACGGCTTTTTGTGTGGAGTGTAGAGTTGACAGTAGGTTGCACACACACGGCTCTTTGTGTGGAGTGTAGTGTAGACAGTAGGTTGCACACACACGCGCCCCTTTGTGTGGAGTGTAGAGTAGACAGTAGGTTGCACACACACGCTCCTTTGTGTGGAGTGTAGAGTAGACAGTAGGTTGCACACACACGCGCCCCTTTGTGTGGAATGAGGACACAGAGCAGACCAGTCTCACCAGCCCTTCATAGGGTGGAGTGTAGAGTAGACACTAGGTTGCACACATGAGGACGCAGAGCAGACCAGTAGGGGTGGATAAGAAGGCTCGTAGCTCTGCGTGTGCTACCGAGTGTGGCTTTGAAGGTTCTCAATCAATCCCGAAGGTGCTTCATAGTGTGAATCTGAAGGTCGTGAGGGTCTTCAGTGAAGCAGTGCTTCATAATTCAGACATGTACAGTCCTGGAAGCTTCTACTGAGTGCTCACGGAGCTCCATAGCCCTGCTCTCTCATGTTTAATGCAGGAAGCTCTTTACTACAGGAGAGTGTCTTGCATGCTCTCCATTTTAAAGGCTAAGCTCTTACACTTCCTGTCTTGGAGAATTAACAGATAGGTATATGTGCCACTGGACTAAAATAATTCACTAAATGCTACTGCCAGTGGTATCCCCGGATACAGTTTACCACTGCTCATTACACTTCAGAAACAAAGGAAATGCCAGCTTTTACAATCGCACAAGTCCACATTTAAGTGACCTCCAAGGATACTGAGCTCCTTGTAAGGCCTTTATGGCTGTATCTCACAGATGTCATTACCAGCATGTAAACAGTCGCAAAAAAAAGTCCAGTAACATTTGAATTCAGGGAAAGCAGCTGCAGCTGAGAGCTGTCAGGACCAGGAGGTGACGGTAACCCAAGACATCTGCTTTCGCTCACCCTAATGGTGTATGCCCTTTCCCGGGGGTCAGAGTTCAAGCTGGCAGACTCCCGTTTCACTCTGCACTGTCACGAGCAGATATCTCTATTTATCACCGACCTCTGAGACAGCCCAACGCCCAACACCCAACGCCCAACGCCCAACACTGTCACCTCTGAGACAGCCCAACGCCCAACGCCCAACACTGTCACCTCTGAGACAGCCCAACGCCCAATACCCAACGCCCAACGCCCAACACTGTCACCTCTGAGACAGCCCAACGCCCAACACTGTCACCTCTGAGACAGCCCAACGCCCAACACTGTCACCTCTGAGACAGCCCAACGCCCAACACTGTCACCTCTGAGACAGCCCAACGCCCAACACTGTCACCTCTGAGACAGCCCAACGCCCAACACTGTCACCTCTGAGACAGCCCAACGCCCAACACTGTCACCTCTGAGACAGCCCAACGCCCAACACTGTCACCTCTGAGACAGCCCAACGCCCAACGCCCAACACTGTCACCTCTGAGACAGCCCAACGCCCAACACCCAACGCCCAACACTGTCACCTCTGAGACAGCCCAACGCCCAACACCCAACGCCCAACACTGTCACCTCTGAGACAGCCCAACGCCCAACGCCCAACACTGTCACCTCTGAGACAGCCCAACGCCCAACACTGTCACCTCTGAGACATCCCAACGCCCAACGCCCAACACTGTCACGTATGAGACAGCCCAACGCCCAACGCCCAACACTGTCACCTCTGAGACAGCCCAACGCCCAACACTGTCACCTCTGAGACATCCCAACGCCCAACACTGTCACCTCTGAGACAGCCCAACGCCCAACACTGTCACCTATGAGACAGCCCAACGCCCAACACTGTCACCTCTGAGACAGCGCAACGCCCAACACTGTCACCTCTGAGACATCCCAACGCCCAACACTGTCACCTCTGAGACATCCCAACGCCCAACACTGTCACCTCTGAGACAGCCCAACGCCCAACACTGTCACCTCTGAGACAGCCCAACGCCCAACACTGTCACCTCTGAGACATCCCAACGCCCAACACTGTCACCTCTGAGACATCCCAACGCCCAACACTGTCACCTCTGAGACATCCCAACGCCCAACACTGTCACCTCTGAGACATCCCAACGCCCAACACTGTCACCTCTGAGACAGCCCAACGCCCCACGCCCAACGTGCCTCAGCAGGACCTGCACTCCTGCGTTGGGGATTAGGGTGAGGCTCGTTCGGGCATTAGCATAACTCACAGATGTCCGCCTGCTGTCTGCTCAGCGAGCCCAGCTTATTCTCTCCTTCATACCTCGCCGGCCTCCTCTCTTCCAGTAATTAGCTGCGTGTTAATAGTAACATGTGCGGGGTTGGGACAGACAGCCAGGGGTGTGTCGAACACTGAGCGCTGGGCCCACAGCTGCCCCAGGCTTAGCTGGCACAGCACTGCTCAATACCGGTTTTGTCTTTATGGTTGCTATCTGGCGATGCCTCCCATCTGCGATGCCTGTTACAGAAGAGCAAAAGGAAAGCTGTGCCAGTGGCTATTTGCAGAGCATTATTCCTACAATCAATAATTAAAGGAAATATGTTCCACGGTTACACAAAGTACCGAGGTTCAGGCTTTGAAGTTTGACGCGTTGGAGAATAATGCAGCAGAAGTGGTATCAGTTTTTCAACTAACCTGAGATCAACCACCACTCAGGCCTCGTCATTATGTGTTAGCACGGAGGTGAAATGCTGTGAAGTGTACTCCAAAATGAGGTCTGTTGCAAAGGGTAATGAATACAAAACACTAACGGAAGTCTGCTTTCATCTTTATCTTTCATTGTGTGAAAATACATATTGATGCGTATTTCTAATGCAGTTAACTTTCCCAGCCTCTTACGATAATATATAATGCTATCATAACTTTATAGCTGGTGACATCACACGACGTCTGGATAATGATAACACGGATGCTCATTATTCCTTGAGAAACATTTTATCACCGTGCAAATTTAACCCCAACAGTTTTGATGAAATCTCAGAAGTCTTTCACAAGGCAGAGCACCCTGGGAGATTAAACTAAACGGCTTCATAGATTTTGATTGCAGCTGAGACTGATAACATGAACTACAGTAAGGAGGGATGTTACTAATGTGAATGTAGCATCAAAAGCACACATCTGGAGGTACAGCACAATCCATACTGTTACATACAAATAAAGAAAGGCAAAAAAATACAGTGTTCCACCCTCATAAAGACCAGTGATAAAAATGTCACGCATGATAGATGTTTAAAAACAGCCACATATGGTATCCCAAAACAACTCGATAAACCTTCATGAGACATACAGACGTACACATACCATGAATATAATACAGTGCAAAGTACAATTGGTGCATACTTGTGAATGTGTGGGCAAATGTGCCCTTGAATTTCAATTAAAATGAATTGAAACAACATACAGCAATAGTGATATTGCCTGAATAGTAAGTTATACTCAATGGTAGTTCTATTAAACCCACACATGAATGTGTCAATACTTGAGGAGCAATACGTGAAACATATTTTATATTGGCACAAGGTATCCATTTTGTTAGCCTTCTAAATTAATATTTTCCTTGGACAACAAAGCACTTTTGTCAAGGCCAACTGGAAATTTCAAAGTTAGTAAGCAGTGTGGTGGTCTTTATTCATCAAAAAGTCTTCAATGTGTGGACTGTGTTTAGAGAGGAATGTTATGCTTTCTGCAGACAATAAATTACCCCTCTTAAAGGCCATGTTTATACAAATTCTGCAAATACAGCTAGATCACCCTAAACAGAAAGGTTCTGTGGTCTGGTAAGACATTGGAGGTAACAGCGAAGAGAAAGTAAACAGCTCACCCAATCAGTCCTCATGAAGCCGTTAAATATTATTCATTTAAACCCTGTGAGGAAACGTGAACATAGTCTGCTCTTGAAAACATTTAACATTCCGCAGCCTTTCAACCCAGATGCTTATTTTGAATAGATGCTTAGGGTCGGAGTGAGAGAATGCAAGTACGGTGACCCTAGAAAGCTTTAAAACTGGTCAGAAATAACAAATAACATTGCACGGTCGGTTATCGCTGCCAAACAGCCTTGTTCGTATTCCTTTGAGCGGTTCAGGGCAGATTTTACATTTCTACATTTTAAAATGATAAAAATTAAACTATATAAAGCAGCACAGACAGTGCAAACCGCCTGCTGCTAGAGAGGGGCTAATGGAAAGTCCAGAGTATGAAAAGAAAACTTAATACAGTGACACTGTTAAGGAATTTCTCTCAAGTCTGGCAATGCAGGACATAACTGTAAAGCATAATGCACAATAAGTTGGTTATAAATGTGCAACTATGTACGTATATATATATATATATATATATATATATATACACACTCAGTGAGCACTTTATTAGGTAGACCTGTACACCAGCTTGTTAATGGAAATATTTAATCCGCCAATCCAATCCTGTGGAAGCAACTAAATGCATAAAAAGCAAGAGGTTCAGCAGTTTTTTTAGACCAAATGTCTGAATGGGGAAGAAATGTGATCTAAGTGACTGTGGAATGATTGTTGGTGCCAGACCTGTTTGAGTATCTCAGAAACTGCTGATCTCCTGCTGTTTTCACACACCACAGTCTCTAGAGTCCAGAGACAAAAAGCATCCAGTGAGCTGCAGTTGTGCTTTCATCATACAGTTTAAGTATACCTGTCATCTGAAAACAGCCAGAAAATTACATATTTTTAAATTAACAATGATCAACAATCATGACATTTATTTATTTCTTTCTTTCTTTCTTTATTTATTCCATTAATCACTCTCAGCTTGGCTGAAATTCAGCTGATTGATCAAAATTGACGTTGTGATTTCACAACATATGGTGCTTTGGTCCTGGCAACCCTTCTTCAAATGACACTAAGGGGTATAAATGTCCTTTATGGATTTGAATTCCACGTGTTAAAATGCTATTAATTTGAATTATATCATAATATCAAAGGAAAAAATGCTGTTGTTTGAGCAGTAATTGCTTATTAACCTCCACTAACCTTTCACTAACAGAGCGAACGTGTGCTGCAGTGGAGGAGGGTGAAGCCACATGTCATTTCCATAAAAGGCAAAGCCAGGCGAGGCAGTGCCGGTGGGCTGTGAGCCTCTCCCGGGGTTCACTGGCCCTCCAGTGGTGAAGAGACACAGTTTGTTTCTCTGCTGAGAGTTTTCCACTGCAGTTTCCCCAGTTAAGCAAACAATGCCCTCGTTGTTGAGGGAAAATAGCTGAGGACCATTTAAATTGTTGTGGTAAAGGAGGGGAAAACACATTTAACAATATACACTCAGTAAATCAGGCTAGAGGCACTGGAAAATCTCTATCAAAATTAATGACCTGTGATTCCTCAGAGAAACAGAGCTTGGGCGATCTGGACATGTTCAGCTGTTGTTTGGTTTAACGCGCATTTAGCACTGGCACTTTTTAAACATGTTCCTCGGTTTTTGCTCTATGTTTTCATTACAATGCATGCAGGCAAAAAATGTTGATGTATCCATTTCATACTTGGACACGTCTGTGTTTCACCAGTACAAATAAACTGGGATTTATGCCCCTCTGGAAGAACTAATGTTTTATTAATTGAAGTGGCTGTAAGTGTGTTATTTTGCCAGTCTATGGAGAATATGATGTTTAAAGCTGAGCGCTATTGTGTGTTGGCATTGGCAAAATTCAATTCAGCAGAATGAGAATGCGAACAAAACCCTTGTGATTAGTTGTACAGTGTGTGCCATCATGCTCCCAAATACTACATTCACAGTGACATGCCTTAGCATTTAGAGTCAGCCACTGCAAATAAGAATTAAATAATAATCCTAGCTCTGCTTTCAGAAATCGATTCAATGATGTAGGATACACTTGTGTGTGAATTTGTTGGTGAATATGTGTCTTGATGGAAGGGTTTATTTGTCCCCATTGAGCATAAAATCCTCAGAACAGAAAAAAAAAAACATACTTTTTGCTATCTCCATGTTGTGATTAGCATTGAAAGTAAAATTATTTAAACTAATTTGGGCACAACATTGAATTCTGGATTTCAATGAGCAAAAACTTTCATAAAGACTAATCTTTTGATGTAAAGTGAAATTGGAGACACTTGTGATGGACGTGGAAATGTAGTTTTACATATTATTTAAAAATTATTTTACATAAAATGTTTTGACTTCATTATAAAAACTTATTCCAGTGTTCTGTTATGAAGTTATGTTGTTTTCTCATATTTAATTCCATGTAGAGTTTTCGTGATGCTAATTACAACAACAAAGCTATGTTCCTTGCATTTTTTTTCTAATCATCTCCGAGAAAGAATATTTCTGAAGTTCAAAACGAGTTCAAGAACACCAAGTTACAATGAAAAACCAAACACTCATGAAATATATTTAGCTAAAGATTTCTCTCCCCGGTTCCTCGCTTGGTCCCTTCTCTGGACTGCAATGAGCGGCAAGATCAAGAATGAAAGTAAACAGAAACCTGTAAGAGCGTTCAAGGCCAAACACCCAACGGCTCATTATGTCAGGTCCAAACACAGCCAAACAAAGAGTTTCAAATTAAGAGTACAAAAAAAACCCCACTTCCAAACAACATGACTGAGAAGATTCATGATGAGGAGACAACGCTACCTGACGGGTTCAGCTCTTATTTCCCTTTATATTCTCCCCTCATTTCATTCATAATTTACACCTGATTTAATTACAGGGACTGACTCCCACAGGGAAAGTAATGGTTTTAATCTTCAGCCCCTTACTGGAACATGGTGACGACTCTGTGGGAGACAAGCTTGGGAGCCAGGGACCACAAACTCTGCCTTTCTGTAAAATCACCCCCCACACTCTGCCTTTCTGTAAAATCAGCCCCCGTACTCTGCCTTTCTGTAAAATCAGCCCCCACACTCTGCCTTTCTGTAAAATCAGCCCCCACACTCTGCCTTTCTGTAAAATCAGCCCCCACACTCTGCCTTTCTGTAAAATCACCCCCCACACTCTGCCTTTCTGTAAAATCAGCCCCCACACTCTGCCTTTCTGTAAAATCACCCCCCACACTCTGCCTTTCTGTAAAATCAGCCCCCACACTCTGCCTTTCTGTACAATCAGCCCCCACACTCTGCCTTTCTGTAAAATCAGCCCCCACACTCTGCCTTTCTGTACAATCAGCCCCCACACTCTGCCTTTCTGTAAAATCAGCGCCCACACTCTGCCTTTCTGTAAAATCAGCCCCCACACTCTGCCTTTCTGTAAAATCAGCCCCCACACTCTGCCTTTCTGTAAAATCAGCCCCCACACTCTGCCTTTCTGTAAAATCACCCCCCACACTCTGCCTTTCTGTAAAATCAGCCCCCACACTCTGCCTTTCTGTAAAATCACCCCCCACACTCTGCCTTTCTGTAAAATCAGCCCCCACACTCTGCCTTTCTGTACAATCAGCCCCCACACTCTGCCTTTCTGTAAAATCAGCCCCCACACTCTGCCTTTCTGTAAAATCAGCGCCCACACTCTGCCTTTCTGTAAAATCACCCCCCACACTCTGCCTTTCTGTAAAATCACCCCCCACACTCTGCCTTTCTGTAAAATCACCCCCCACACTCTGCCTTTCTGTAAAATCAGCCCCCCAGATCGACCAAAGGTTTGTCAACTCCTGGGCTGAAGCTGACTGGAGCAGAAAGTCCTGTGAGAAGCTGGCTGGAGCAGAAAGTCCTGTGAGAAGCTGGCTGGAGCAGAAAGTCCTGTGAGAAGCTGACTGGAGCAGAAAGTCCTGTGAGAAGCTGGCTGTTGAGCAGAAAGTCCTGTGAGAAGCTGGCTGGAGCAGAAAGTCCTGTGAGAAGCTGGCTGGAGCAGAAAGTCCTGTGAGAAGCTGGCTGGAGCAGAAAGTCCTGTGAGAAGCTGACTGGAGCAGAAAGTCCTGTGAGAAGCTGGCTGGAGCAGAAAGTCCTGTGAGAAGCTGGCTGGAGCAGAAAGTCCTGTGAGAAGCTGGCTGTTGAGCTATTTTGGGGCTTTTGTGGCTGTTGGTGTGCTGTGCAGGTTATTCATTCTTAGAAATGCCATTTTGTAACATTTCTGTTGTTTACTTAGAGTTTAGTACATTTTCACATGACAAAGAGTTTTTTAACAGTTTAATAGACTCAATGTTTGTTTTATCAATTTATATGGCACATGATGAGAGACAGAAACAACAGTGTGTACATGCTTACTCATGGTGACTTTGTTCAATACAATATGTGATTTTCTGACTAAGTAAGAATAATAATGGTCTCAAATATGTTTACTCTAAAGAAAGCCTTATGAATGAATATTGAGCACACGTAAAAACATATATACATTTTATATAGTTTCATGTTGATATGTATAAATGTATGTTTTGCAGCACTGTTCACAAACACTGGTGTGAAACAGCATCTGGTGTAACTCGTGAAACCTGCGGCCATCATTAACACACTGGGAGTTTCTCAATCCAAACTATTTTCGCTAGAAACAAGTGGGGAGAAAATTTGGGTGTGGAAACGTGTCAGCCGCACTGCATGAAATGTGTTTCGTTCCATGTAGCGCTCTGACAAACAGCCACTGTTTCCTAGAGGCTGTATACTGGCAAGTTTATTGTGGTATTAAAACTGAAATGCTATAATGAAATAGAAATGTCATGATGGAAAATGCCATGGTTAATAACGACCTCTCTCTGCAGCAGTGGAAAACGGGCGTCCCGTAATGACATGATGTGGCCTGAGGAGTGCAGGGCATTAGTGCAGAGCTCAGCGTGCCGTTTACAAGCTTTCTGGTGTGGAGTCTGTGATTGGGGCATTAATTACCTCAACTTGCATGAGAAGTGTGAAATTAAGTTGACGCAATTTCCTTTCCGTTCGCCAAGACTACGTCTGGTTCTCTTTTTTGGGGGGAAACAGGTTTTATTTCCAAAATAAGGGAATAGGTAGAGGTGTGGATCAGCGTTTATCATGCTCCTTTCGTCAGAGACTGACACTATAAGTATCGCTCACCTGGGGCAGTTTTCTATGCGTCCCACATTCAGTCATCCCACAGCAAGCGCCTTTTCATCATTCAGTCATCCCACAGCAAGCGCCTTTTCATCATTCAGTCATCCCACAGCAAGCCCCTTCTCATCATTCAGTCATCCCACAGCAAGCCCCTTCTCATCATTCAGTCATCCCACAGCAAGCCCCTTCTCATCATTCAGTCATCCCACAGCAAGCCCCTTCTCATCATTCAGTCATCCCACAGCAAGCGCCTTTTCATCATTCAGTCATCCCACAGCAAGCCCCTTCTCATCATTCAGTCATCCCACAGCAAGCCCCTTCTCATCATTCAGTCATCCCACAGCAAGCCCCTTCTCATCATTCAGTCATCCCACAGCAAGCCCCTTCTCATCATTCAGTCATCCCACAGCAAGCCCCTTCTCATCATTCAGTCATCCCACAGCAAGCGCCTTCTCATCATTCAGCTCTCACATTGGCCCTCCTTCAGGATTCTTCATTAGCACCAGTTAAACAGAGACCATGATTGACAGTAATATTCTCACGTTGTCATACTTAGCTTTTAATAACTGTGGCAGACGTTTTTATAGTGCTGAGTGATAATGTCTTTTTGGTCATTTTTTAAACAAGGTGTTGCTTAACAAGACTTCATGAAGCATATGTAAAGTCTTCATAAACACAACATAATGGCTTCATAACCCATAATTAAGCAAATTTCATACTTCATGAAGGGTGACATAACACATTCTTATGTCACCTGGCTAAAGGCTAAATGTTATAAAAGGTGATATATGTAAAGCATGCTTATTGGTGTGATGTCACTTGTGTCATGAGCTTGATGTAAATCTCCTGTGACTCATGCTATTATGGTGAACTCTCATTTTTTAAATGTACCGTACTAAGACAAATTAGTGAGGCAAATGCCATTGACATTGACCTTCAGCAAGTCTTGGTCTTCCTCTGGACCTTGATGTGCTGAGGTCATGTCTCTGACCCTTTTGTTTGACATATTATCACATCGTATATACTGCTAGCCTTAGCTGTATGGCTAACAATGTCAGGTTATACATCTAGCTGGCAGGCTAACTTAACTAGTTAAGGGTTCCGATTGTATGGTCACACTAGGACACGGAACCGTACTGTCCTCTAGGGTCCTCTTCGCATTTGTTCCTGTGTTCAATCTGCACTTCATTGTACGTCGCTCTGGATAAGAGCGTCTGCTAAATGTCTTAATGTAGTGTACTGCAATGTAAAGTTAGTCTGGCTCGCTCACAAACTGGAATTTACCTTCATAATTATCAATATGGCTTGAAACGTATTTGAGGCTTTCTCTTTTTAATACTAGTCAGCTAGTGGAGGCATAGATGTGGATTGGAACATCATGTGAAAATCATTTACTATTAGGTCTGTGGGCAAAGAGATTTTTAGCTTTATTATTCTTGTTAATTTTAGTGCTGCTATTGCATTGATAAGGGGCCGTTCAGACCAAACACGCTCTAACAGCTTGAAAACGCGAGGAGCACTACATGTATGACTCTATGAACACTACATGTATGACCCTATGAACACTACATGTATGACTCTATGAACACTACATGTATGACCCTATGAACACTACATGTATGACTCTATGAACACTACATGCATGACTCTATGAACACTACATGCATGACTCTATGAACACTACATGTATGACTCTATGAACACTACATGTATGACTCTGAGCACTACATGCATGACCCTATGAACACTACATGTATGACTCTATGAACACTACATGTATGACTCTATGAACACTACATGCATGACTCTATGAACACTACATGCATGACTCTATGAACACTACATGTATGACTCTATGAACACTACATGTATGACTCTATGAGCACTACATGTATGACCCTATGAACACTACATGTATGACTCTATGAACACTACATGCATGACTCTATGAACACTACATGTATGACTCTATGAACACTACATGTATGACTCTATGAGCACTACATGCATGACTTTATGAACACTACATGTATGACTCTATGAACACTACATGTATGACTCTATGAACACTACATGTATGACTCTATGAGCACTACATGTATGACTCTATGAGCACTACATGCATGACTTTATGAACACTACATGCATGACTTTATGAAGCTGCTTACTGTAAATAGCTCAGGAGGAGTCTTTTCTGTAGTCGCTAGGCAACCACACTCTGCACCTGCCAATCACTTTGCCAAAGTTCTTAATGATATTGACTGCATCAGCGAACTGATTTCACTTGATAGTTTGCTGTGCTGTTTACTTTTTCACAACAACGGATTAGTGGAGGGCACTCACTTCAGCTATTTTGGAGAGTGAGAGACAAACGAGTTGAATCACAAAACAACTTTTGTGAAATTGTTTGAGGATGGGCGAACACGGTGTCAAATGTGGTAACCAATTTGTCCTCCATCTTTGCTTACAATGGAACCTAAACAAAAACAAACCCCACCACTATTTCCATGTGGTTGGACAGCAGGGAAAAGAATGACAGTGATGTGGGCCGTTTTTTAAAGGGTGTCAAAATACGATAGCATTGGAAGCTGGACACACATCTGAAAGCAGGAAAACGCTTCAAACCAATTGAAAATAATGACCAAAAAGGCGGCCGCAGTCGATGAAGTGCGTTTGGTGAGAGCCACCCATAAGGAGGTCTACACTTAGGAGTTTCACCCACCTTTTATACCAGTGTGAACATGAAAATAACATTCGAAGTTGAACTAGACATTTAGTTAAAAACCCCCCAGCGAGAGATAGCAATCCTTGCTACTCCGAAGTAGTCGAGCTGGCTTGTCCAAATGCAGAAGTGTGTGGTGAACTTCGTAAAATTCTGGATTGTATTTTTAAGAGGCAACCAATAATAAGTGTGCTTGTTAAAATAGTCTGAATTCAGTTTTCCACTGAATTAAAACTGTATGCGTCATCAGGCAGTTTTCTTTTTTACTCAAAATCATACCAATATCATGATCATCCCTTTTGATATGTTGTATTCTGATTATTTTTGCTAGAAAATCCACAATCTTTCACATTGTAATCTTTCATGTGTGTTTATCTGTGCCATGTGTAGCAGTTGGTGGGTACACATGTTGCACAGTAGCGTATGTAGGTGTATTACTGATTTGACACAGTTAACATAGCAATGAAGCTGCAATATGATGTCAAAACGCAGACGCCTTCAGTTGCAGTTCCCGTGTTTTAAACCGTGACCACACCTCACTTTATGAATTCTGAAGGATTCCAGCGGTGTATTCATTCAGTTCTTTTCAATTAATTCTTAAATCTGTTTATTTTGTCTGGTAGTGCTGACATGTTGAAACACTACAACACATGTAAACCACACGGGGTCGACTGCTGAGAACGGGGATGGATACAGGCTCTGAGAACAGGGATGGATACAGGCTCTGAGAACAGGGATGGATACAGGCTCTGAGAACAGGGATGGATACAGGCTCTGAGAACAGGGATGGATACAGGCTCTGAGAACAGGGATGGATACAGGCTCTGAGAACAGGGATGGATACAGGCTCTGAGAACAGGGATGGATACAGGCTCTGAGAACAGGGATGGATACAGGCTCTGAGAACAGGGATGGATACAGGCTCTGAGAACAGGGATGGATACAGGCTCTGAGAACAGGGATGGATACAGGCTCTGAGAACAGGGATGGATACAGGCTCTGAGAACGGGGATGGATACAGGCTCTGAGAACAGGGATGGATACAGGCTCTGAGAACAGGGATGGATACAGGCTCTGAGAACAGGGATGGATACAGGCTCTGAGAACAGGGATGGATACAGGCTCTGAGAACAGGGATGGATACAGGCTCTGAGAACAGGGCTGGATACAGGCTCTGAGAACAGGGATGGATACAGGCTCTGAGAACAGGGATGGATACAGGCTCTGAGAACAGGGATGGATACAGGCTCTGAGAACAGGGCTGGATACAGGCTCTGAGAACAGGGATGGATACAGGCTCTGAGAACAGGGATGGATACAGGCTCTGAGAACAGGGATGGATACAGGCTCTGAGAACAGGGATGGATACAGGCTCTGAGAACAGGGATGGATACAGGCTCTGAGAACAGGGATGGATACAGGCTCTGAGAACAGGGATGGATACAGGCTCTGAGAACAGGGATGGATACAGGCTCTGAGAACAGGGATGGATACAGGCCGTCCGCGCAGCACAGCCGGTGCGGTTGCTGCTGTTGTTACGGTGCGAGCAGGGTCAGAGGTCAGCTGAAACATGTCTGCTTACACAGGCTTCAATGAGCCCTCTGAGCCATGACAAAACCCATAAGTGAATCACTGTAAATTATTGACAAGGACTGAGACTGCAATATGTTTTAAATTATTTTCATGATCCCCTCCCCCCTCCCTTTGCGACTCTGTTCCTGCCAGCAGTGGAAGTTTCTGGATGCGAGTCAGATAGCCCACGTTGTGTGCTGCACACTCCTGGACCCCTCAGGCATTTTAGAGCAACAGGGACTCCTCTCTGAAGTCTAAAGTGTATGACTGAAAATGTCAAACTGTATCAGAGCTAGTGTTTTGCTTCACGTGTAACTTTGTTGCTTCGGGACGGGTGCGTTTGTAAACGCTGGGAGAAAAAATATCAAGAGGCCAGTGTACACAACTTGCATACGGTATGAATTGTGAAATAACCAGAATAAATTGACCTGGCAGAACTCTCTCTGTCAGTGTCTACATTGTGTCTGAGGGACGCTCAGCATTGCCAGATGTATGATAATTATCGTATTTGTACAATATTTTATGTTATGTTATATTATGATAGTTTGGCCCTCTGTACAATGCACAATGGTGGCACGGATGGTGAAGTGGGTAGCACTGCTGCTTCACAGCAAGGAGGTCCTTGGTTTGAATCCCTGTCGACCGGGGCCTCTCTGTGTGGAGTTTGCATGTTCTCCCTGTGTCTGCGTGGGTTTCCTCCCACAGTCCAAAGACATGCACGTTAGGCTGATTGGAGAGTCTAAATTGCCCATAGGTATGAGTGTGTGAGTGAATGGTGTGTGTTTGCCCTGCGATGGACTGGCGACCTGTCCAGGGTGTATTCCTGCTTTTCGCCCAATGTATGCTGGGATAGGCTCCAGCCCCCCTGCGACCCTGATCAGGATAAGCGGGTTCAGATAATGGATGGATAGATGGACAATGCACAATCAATAATTCTAAAAACCCAAAATGTATGATAATTTTGACACGTCATAGTTTCAGTTTTTTTCATAATAGTGAAAAGACAATCCCGTGAACCCCCCCAACTCCAGTCAGGACTTCATCAGCCTAAAAAAGGGAATTAAATAAATACAATAAAAAATTACAAGGAGAGAGCAGTGCGGGTGCGCCGCACGATATGATGGTTCTGGAGTTGTATGATAATTTAGTTTTGGCATCTCACAACGCTGGGACTGTTGGTTTCCACTACGGGGCGGCCTGTAGCATAGTGGTTAGGGTACATGACTACACTGAAATGTCTGCAAGGTCGGTGGTTCTAATCCCAGTGTAGCCACAATCCGCACAGCCATTGGGCCCTTGAGCAAGGCCCTTAACCCTGCATTGCTCCAGGGGAGGATTGTCTCATGCTTACTCTAATCAACTGTACATCGCTCTGGATAAGAGCGTCTGCCAAATGCCATTAATGTAATGTAATGGCTTCCTACCCTTCCTTTACCTGGGAGTTTGGATTGGAGGTCCAGATTTGCTGGTGTACAGTGTGTCTGTACTGTATGTGTTGAGGGAATGCATTTTGAAACGAAGGTGACTTTGGTGGAGAAGTGAAGTGTCTAAGCACTTTATTGTATATAGTCTGGAGATCATCATCAGAGATAATGACGTAGCAAGAGCAGCTATCCCCTGTCCTGTTGGGATAATGACGTAGCAAGAGCAGCTATCCCCTGTCCTGTTGGGATAATGACGTAGCAAGAGCAGCTATCCCCTGTCCTGTTGGGATAATGACGTAGCAAGAGCAGCTATCCCCTGTCCTGTGGGTTAACACATGAAAGCTCCTCCTCACAGCCCCTGTGGCACCGTCAGATTCAACAGGATAGACCTACTGTGGCAAAGTGAGGGCCTGACCATTTTAAAACCGGGAAACTCGCATGGAATAAAGTGTAAATGTGGCTTCTGCCATCCGCATTAGCTTCAAATTATGCCCTGAAAATTTGTATTCCACTTTTATACAAATTGCATAATGAACTTCATGGTTCACCCTACATGGAGAAAAATTTTAAGTTTTGATGGGCTTGAAATTGAATAACAGGCCTACAATGAAATTCACAGAATCAGACAGCTTCTTGAAGTGCACTACTGCTGAGGTAGTTCTGATTATTAACTGATTATTAACTGATTATTGTTTAACTGTTTAATCAGTACTCAATAGATGATTCCGTAATAAATATGTAGGTTTTTTTTTGTAGGTTTTTTTTTGAACTTATCACTTGCCTTATTGAAACCACACTCATGTTATTTCTGAATATGTACTTTGTGCTTTGAAGATAATCTCCTATTTCAAAAAGCCAGTACAAGAGCAACAAAGCCTCTCAACAGAAACCTCTACTCAAACATTTGTGTTGTGCTTTGCACTTCTCCAAGCAGCTCACACACTCTGTTCCCCTTTACAAGCCATCATAATAAATCATACTCCACTTATATATTTATTTTTGTTTTTATTTTGACCTGACTTCAACAAGGCAAATTAGCTAATGTGACAAGTGACTTTAAAAGCAGGTTGGTTCCTGTCCAAGGTCTGCTGGCTGATTTGTAGTGAAATAAACCTTTGAAACACACTCTCCATAATTTAGGTGTCCATCTTCAAAAAGAATTTGGGTAATGTATCTTTCCAGAATGGACTATCGATCAGATTTGTATTTTGCAAGTGATGGACATTTTGTCTCGCCAAGTAAGAACAGCTTTATACTGACAGTTTATTAATCAAGGCTGACACCCATTTTTTGTTTTGTTTTGTTTTGGGGTTTTTTTTGTGGGAACATGGGGTACAGTGGAATTCACAAATTGATAGAACAGCATTCAGTTACAGACATGTACAACAATACAAGGAAAACATACACAAGCAGCTATTTAGAAACTATTCATATTTGTATTGTACCAAATGGTGTAAACATTGGCACTAGTTCCCAGAAACCCAACAGGATGCATATGGAGAATTGGGGAATGCTTGCAGTGGGGGTGACTGCCAAATGGGGTGTGATAGTTTTCCAAGGAAACTGTGCCATATAACGATAACAGCAGTCTTCTGTTGTATCTTTGATGTGTTCACTTTGCGATAGAAATACAGATTATTAACATTTGTGCAAAGCTACTTTTAATTATTTTAAAGGGTGCTGTGCAATTGGGATGAGGAACAATCCCACTTTGTGGAGTTTCATGATTCATGTCTTTGCAGAGAATTAGGCTGCTGGAAAATCAAATGCTTCTTGTTTACTACCTCTATAAATCACTGTTGAGGAACTGAGAGTAACCTTCCACAGACACACCACTCTCTCTGTCTCTCTCTCGCTTTCACCCATGCACTGTACATGACATCATGGTCAATAAAAAATGCAAATTGAACTTTCATAAACTTTTAGTGCTGTTGACATTTGCATTTACGTAAATAACCTCTGAAACTGGAGAGAAACCTGAAAGTGTCAGAACTGCTTAATGGCATGGCTTTATAATCCTCACCAAGCCTCACCTTTTAGAGAATGCTCTCTCTCATTCTCTCTCTCTCTCTCTCTCTCTCTCTCTCTCTCTCTCTCTCTCTCTCTCTCTCTCGATTGTATACTTATCATCACTTTTATTTTCTGTCAATAATTTTTCTCTCTGTTTCTATCATCTTTTGCTTTCTTTTGCTCAATTCTTCTTTTTAATTTTTTTTTGCGATTAGATGGGTATCTGTGCATTGTGCTGTTTTGTGTAGTGTTATAATAAATGAAATTCAGCTTCAAATGTCTTTATTGGCATGAAATACAAATGTACTTTTTGCCAAAGCAGGGCGACATGGCTCAGGCAGTAAGAGCAGTCGTCTGGCAGTCGGAGGGTTGCCGGTTTGATCCCCTGCCCGGGCTGTGTCGAAGTGTCCCTGAGCAAGGCACCTAACCCCCAAATGCTCCTGACGAGCTGGTCGGTGCCTTGCATGGCAGCCAATCGCCGTCAGTGTGTGAGTGTGTGTATGAAAGGGTGAATGGAGGAGCATCAATTGTACAGCACTTTGTATAAAGGCGCTATATAAATGCCTGCCATTTTACAAAGCATCCTGAAATTAATAAAGGTCTCTATCTATCTCTTGCACACAACCTCTCTCTCTCATACTACCTCTCTGTCTCAAATTCAAATTCAAATTCAAATGTGCTTTATTAGCATGACAAGTAAATTACATAAAAGATAATCAACAAATCCCTACACTCAAGAAGGAGGGGGGGGAAAGAAACATGAGTAACATACACACACACACGCATGGATCCAGGTTAAAAGACATTTAGTCTGTAGTTTATCAATATTAGGTCACATCCTCTCTGAAATTATGGCAGACAGAGACATATTGAGCTGTTGTTTCCTCTTCCCCCAGAAGTATTTTTAATTTATTTGGTTCTGATAGGCATTGAAATTGATTATTGTGGGCAATGAATTTGGGAAAATATAGATTTGTGATGAAGAGGTACTTGGGGCAGGTAAGTAGAAAGTGGGCCTCTGTCTCCACCTCTCCCAGGCTGCAGTGAGCACACAGCCTGTTCTCTTTTGGCAGCCAGGTCTTTTTGTGGCGACCAGTTTCAACAGCAAGGCTGTGGTCACTGAGTCTGTACATTGTTAACGTGTGCCTTTTGTTTTGGGTTTTTAACTCTAGTGAAGTATTCTGACAGGGTGTAATCTCGGCCTAGGGTACAGTAAATTTCCAATTTATTTTTTTATTTCGTTTCTTCAAGTCAATTGTCAATGTACAGATTTTTGTTGATTTTGTCACATTTTTTAAATGTTGTGGTTGTAATACTTTCTTGTATATTGTGCAAAAAAAATGTTTTGATGGCCAGTTGTCCCAGGGGGTCTTTCTGTGGGTAGAGTTGGTTGCTCTTCAGTGCCTCGTGCTGGTAGCAGTGTGGGTCAGCCTCGTGCTGGTAGCAGTGTGGGTCAGCCTCGTGCTGGTAGCAGTGTGGGTCAGCCTCGTGCTGGTAGCAGTGTGGGTCGGCCTGATTCAAATGAGCCCAGAATTTGAGAGCTCTTTTCTCTACTGGCAGCAGGAGGGGGAAGCGGCCTAATTTGGCCCTGCATGCCTTATTTGGGGCATTTCTGTGGACACGTAATATACTTTTACACAACTCCAGGTGAAATCTTTCAATTTCATTTCCATCTCTCTCTTTCCGTCTCTCTCTCACACACACACACACACACACACACACACACACACACTACCTCTCTCTCTCTCACACACACACTACCTCTCTCTCACACACACACTACCTCTCTCTCACACACACACTACCTCTCTCTCTCTCACACACACACACACACACTACCTCTCTCTCTCTCACACACACACACTACCTCTCTCTCACACACACACACTACCTCTCTCTCTCACACACACTACGTCTCTCTCTCACACACACACACACACACACTACCTCTCTCTCTCTCTCTCTCTCACACACACACACACACACACACACACACACACACACGCTACCTCTCTCTCTCTCCTCTCTCTCTCTCTCTCACACACACACACACACACACACACACTACCTCTCTCTCTCTCTCTCTCTCACACACACACACACACACACACTACCTCTCTCTCTCTCACACACACACTACCTCTCTCTCACACACACACTACCTCTCTCACACACACACACTACCTCTCTCTCTCTCTCTCACACACACTACGTCTCTCTCTCACACACACACACACACACTACCTCTCTCTCTCTCTCTCACACACACACACACACACACACACACGCTACCTCTCTCTCCTCTCTCTCTCTCTCTCACACACACACACACACACACACGCTACCTCTCTCTCCTCTCTCTCTCTCTCTCTCACACACACACACACACACTACCTCTCTCTCACTCTCTCTCTCTCTCTCTCTCTCTCTCACACACACACACACACACACACACACACACACTACCTCTCTCCCTCTCTCTCTCTCTCTCTCTCTCTCTCACACACACACACACACTACCTCTCTCTCTCTCTCTCTCTCTCTCTCTCACACACACACACACACACACACACACACACTACCTCTCTCTCTCTCTCTCTCACACACACACACACACACACACACACACACACACACGCTACCTCTCTCTCCTCTCTCTCTCTCTCTCTCACACACACACACACTACCTCTCTCTCTCTCTCTCTCTCACACACACACACACACACACACACACTACCTCTCTCTCTCCCTCTCTGCCTCTCTGACAGTAATCGGCCTGCAGGTCGTGGCAGCGCATGGTGAATCATAACCTACAGCTGGGGTGATTGTTATCAGCAGAGGGGGTCACGGATGCACTTGCGTAGGCCTATCTCTGCACGTAGTCTCCATTGATCTCTGACAGGGGAATCAGTGCGATTATCCCACCACAGAAATACCACCATATAGCTCTGTCGAGTTGGTGCTGAACACTCTGAATGCCACAAAATTATCCTTATGCATGTGGCTAAGACAAAATGACACAACCAAATGATGACAGGCACAATTAGATATTTCAATGGGGCTACGTGGGAGGAAGCTGGCGTTATCCAGTACGCACGGACTGAATGAAACAGTGGGCCATCAAGGTGATGTAACCTTTTCCTCAGAATAACTAAAACAAATGATTGCAGAGATGGGATTTCAGAGCATGATTATGAAACTGCAAGAAGAAACATGAAAAAGGAACACAGCCTCCAGATCCGGAATCACCAACCTAAATAAACTGAGCAAGATCTGCTGAAGAAATCAGATCAAGCTAGGTTTTGAAACAGCTGGTAGCTGGTTGACCGGTTCAGATCAGCTTCCAGCTTGGCATGGTTTGTAACCAGCGCTAGCTGGTTGACCAGCTCATACCCAGCTAGATCAGCTCAATTCTCAAGCTGGTCAAGCTGGCATAGCTGGAGTTTACAGCAGGGAATAGTTTTCCCACCTCACACCTATGGTACAGGGTTCCATAAAGAACCAAACATGGTTCTTCAAAGGAGACAAGCCAAAGAACCCTTGTTTCAGAGAGCATAGGTCACCCTACTACAAGAGTTGGCAAGCTGTTCCACACATTGACGAAATGTGCAAAACATATTTCCTATTATGTACGTTAAACCCCCCTTAGCCTCCCTCCCTAAGCCTGAAGAGATTAAGCATATTAAGTCTTTTCTCATAACCTTTCCATTTCATACCAGAAACCTTGCAAGAGGTTTTTCCAAGTGATTCTGTGTCTTTATTGTTGTGTGGTGCTCAGAAACTACACACAAGGAAGGCTTTAAGCCTGGATTGACAAAGGCATTTCAAAATACGCTCACAGGGACAATGTTTGATCCACAAAAACGTTCATTTCAGCTCTTGGGCTGCATGAATACAATGAATGAGGGCTTTACTTTATGCAACAGAGCAAAGAAATGCAGTATGCCATCAAATATGCTTGCTTTCTACTGTACTTAAAGATTGTTATCAAATTGCAAAACTTCATGCAGGCTTTATTGCATAGAGGCACCTCAGAAATGCAGAGGTGTGTGAACAGCCACCTCCACACTGTGAGCTAGTGTATATGTGGCCTTTAAAACCTTGTTTTAATGATCATCTCTAAGTGCGCTTTTTCTCAGAATGTGAAAGTACACAGCCTGCCTGAGGGCTGCTGGTTCCTGCATAACCTAGACCAACATGAAGGCATGGCCATGTTTTAATCATATTTCTCAATCCTTCTCCTAAATATTTGAAATAATTGAAAAATAATTTGGAAAAGAAAAGTAATAAATAGATTTATTTAATCTTCTTTTGGCTTAGAGAGGTCAGGGGTGTCCAATCAAATCCAAAAATGGCCAGAGTGAGAGCAGGCTTTCGCCGACTTATCAAGGTTTTGATTTACAGTTTTTTACAATCGTTTTCACACTTGTCTCAATACCATGTCCACTTTTTCAAAACTCTTCACATAGTGTGCTTTTGAAACACACACCTGAGCACATCAGTTAACCTTTGGTGCAAAATGCACTTCAACCACCAAAACACTTAATATTTAACCCAAAAGTGACTCATGCTGCCATAACTATAACATATGCTTTCTCTCATAAGACTACTTTCTCACTCAATGTTCAATGAACTACAAAACACAAACAACTTGGAGCATTGCTAAATACATATATTATGCGTTTCCCTTTCCTCTATTTTTGCATCCACAAATATTTCAAGCCAAGCAGCTAAAGAAACTTTTGATATGTTGGTTTGCCTCTCACAATCGATGTCATGACTGAGTGTGGTAAATTTACAGTAAACTGTAAATTAATGAATGTTTTACTATATTGGAAACCCAGAGTAACAATTTTTACTGTGTAATGTAAACAATATATGATAAAGAAACAAATCACAAAAGCAACAGTATTCTTCAGAGGGTTTACAGTATTTTCACATTTGTTCTCATTTGTGCAATATACTATAATTCAGAAAAGAAAAATACAATACAATCAATTACTCAAAATGCATTACCATCAATAACAAATACATACCAAAAAGCAATATTTTCACTATATACAGTAATTCACACATATATTGTCTGCCTATCAGTATCAGAAGTCTACTGTTGGCCTGGCCCATCCATCCTGTCCTCTGCATTTGGCCATAGATTTTCATCAACATCACTGTTATCTCTTGCTATACACCGAGGAAAACATCTATTTGCGTACCTTATCCAGCCCTGGATGTGTTCCACTGTTATGTCCATATACCCAGCAGCCATTGCATCTAGAAGTGACATCTGTTCATGAGGGTGGTGGTCCTAAACCTTCACATATACCAAAGAATACAATCAATTTGGCCATTATTGGTATCTGAGTTCCTTGACACCCTCAGAGTTCCTGTCAAAGGGGACAGTGTACAACTGTTTCATCCTGATCAGATGTTTCTGTAGCACTCTTGAAATGGTTGTAGTGCTTACACTGTCAATGTTTGGAAATATGTTGTTGTCTGCGATTATGTTGTTGCGTATTTCTCTTAGCCTGATGCTGTTGTTGACAATGACCATCCCAACTATTGTATCCTCCTGTTGAGGTGTAAACATTCTTCCCCTTCCCCCTGTGTGACTGTGAGGTAACCGCTGGGTCCTGTAGTGAGTCAAAGACAAATGTGCACTCATACATCTGCTTTTTCTGGAGACTTCTCAAATCACAGTACTGCTGTAATATACACATCAATTGAACTCCTTCAGTCAGAATTCTGTAAATACTGTATAGTACCTGTTGGTTTGCCTGAAAATCCTCACTACTGAAGCCACTGTGGATCTAGGTAAGTTTGGTTGAACCCTCAACCTGCTTCCCTCAGGGACAGACCATGATTTACCACATGATCAATGACTGTGGCTCGGATTTCATCAGACACAACTGTTCTTTCTGCAACGTCTTCTTCCTCTGCCTCTGGCTGCATCCATTTTCCCCACCAAGGCTAAAGAATGCAAATGCCAATCCAAAGGTGGCCCCTTTTGTATATGTGGTAACGGGTCACAAACAACAAACACCAGGGTAGGTTGTTCACTGAAATGACGGCCAGGTGTTTCAACAGTACATATACAGCAGTAATAGTGGAAAAATCTCTTCAGTGACAACTACATCTATATTTACCCTATATACATGCACATTTCAATGCAAGTATGATCACTTTTGTATAGATGGTAACAAGGCTGCAAACAAAAAAAAATGAATGAACTGAATAAACTTTCTACTCAAATCAGAATGATCTGTCTTACGTATTTCAAGCATATAGTTTCATTTTTCTGCCAAAATGCAGCATATTTCCTTTCACAATGATCAGAATTTTATTGGGTTTTGAACTGAACGTTAACTGTTTTGAACAGAGTATCTATATGCCTGCAAAATTTGCTGTATTTGTACAAACTTTTGCTGGTAGCGAACACTGACTGAGAGAGGTATTCATGAATTTTGGAAGAAGTGGTGATTGAATTCTTTTAGTATGAAAGCAATGTAAAACTATCCACAGTTTAGTTCACATAGTCTAATGATATGGTGATTGTGTTAAGTGTTTTGAAAAAGTGGACATGGCTCAGTTTTAGTTTGGGGTTTTGATTGGCCCAGATGAAGGACATTATAGATACAGGAGTTGATGACCTGTTGGCTTTCAATGGTTGGTTTAGGAGCATCCAAGAAAGAAATTGTGAC
>NC_083770.1:1885000-1947500 GCF_963514075.1 Conger conger | reverse complement strand
GGATGTGTGTCCCCCTTTGATGATATTGATGCCTATTTGAAGAACTTGAACTTTGAAGTTTGAAGAATTAATGAATGATTAAACAAATTAATAAATGAATGAATTAATATCCAATCGCTGTCTTGGTTCCTCTGCTAGATTTAATAGAAAAAGTATGAATAAGAACAACTTTGGAGTTGTATTGGGTGGTATTGGGTATTGGGTGGTATTGGGTTTGAAATGTCCCTGCCATGCCCTGGACAAGCCCCAGCGTATATATAGAGAATGTATCAAAAAGTGCTGATTGTGTTCATATTGTGTAACTGATAAAGTGCTGATTGTGTTCATATTGTGTAACTGATAAAGTGCTGATTGTGTTCATATTGTGTAACTGATAAAGTGCTGATTGTGTTCATATTGTGTAACTGATAAAGTGCTGATTGTGTTCATATTGTGTAACTGATAAAGTGCTGATTGTGTTCATATTGTGTAACTGATAAAGTGCTGATTGTGTTCATATTGTGGAACTGATAAAGTGCTGATTGTGTTCATATTGTGGAACTGATAAAGTGCTGATTGTGTTCATATTGTGTAACTGATAAAGTGCTGATTGTGTAAATGGTTGACATTTATATAGTGCCTTTATGCAAAGCGCTGTACAAATAATGCTTCCCATTCACCCATTCATACTCACACTCACACACCAACGGCGATTGGCTGCCATGCAAGGTACCAACTACCAACTTGCTCAGGGACACTTCGACACACCCCGGGCAAGATTGAACCAGCCACCCTCTGACGGCCAGATGACTGCTCTTACCGCCTGAGACAATGTCGGCCCTAAATGCAGATGGATGGAAACAAGCAATATGATTCACCGACAACCTGGATATGAACTACAGGTTGACTATCCCTTATCATGCTTTCAATGTGACCACACTGGCAGAGAGCAGTACAGTTGTAATGAATTGCATCACTGCTCCACGGTGGCACAGATGGTGCAGTGGGTAGCACTGCCACCTCACAGCAAGGAGGTCCTGGGTTCGAATCCCCGTCGGCCGGGGCCTCTCTGTGCGGAGTTTGCATGTTCTCCCCGTGTTTGCGTGGGTTTCCTCCGGGTACTCCGGTTTCCTCCCACAGTCGAAAGACATGCAGAGTCTAAATTGCCCGTAGGTATGAGTGAGTGAGTGAATGGTGTGTGTGCCCTGCGACCTGTCCAGGGTGTATTCCTGCCTTTCGCCCAATGTATGCTGGGATAGGCTCCAGCCCCCCTGCGACCCTGTTCAGGATAAGTGGGTTTGGATAATGAATGAAAGAATGAATGAATGAATGAATCACTGCTCCATTATGTCTACATGAGACCATAGCTCCCTGCTCTTTTACCTGTGGGTTTGCTTTCGCTGTAAGAAATACAGATTTAATCTAGTGTAACCAACATAATGGATATCATTGCAGGTTTTCACCCCATTGATATCATATTTCACTAACTGTGAAATACACAGTTTTTGTCATCAACAGTTATATTAACAATGTTCACGGCTGTTTTTTTAGATGCCTTTTATACCGAAAGGCTACACAACGCAAGGTTTTTATCCTCGTGACATTTATCATATTATAGCCAGAAGTAACATTTCCCACATCCATATCCACCAAACTGCAAGACACTTTTAGAGCATAGTCCTCATTGCTATTTTTTACAATGTAACATTCTGAACACTGCAAATGTGATGTAATGTCAAGAACTGAAAAATATGATTCTATAAGTACATGTATTCCTTTTCCTATTAATTTAGCTGTTTCTGCTGTGTGTCAGTGTTCTGCCTTGGCGCCCCACCGAAGCTTTATGAGCAACACTGCCGCCTGGATCTCCCAGGAAAACACCGCCCAGCAACATGCTCGTTATGAGAACATAGAACATAGTAACAGCCAGTTGAATTGTGCACACTGGCCTGAAACAGTCATTTACATCACCTGTACGGTCACATGGCCTGAAACAGTCATTTACATTACCTGTACGGGCACATGGCCTGAAACAGTCATTTACATCACCTGTACGGTCACATGGCCTGAAACAGTCATTTACATCACCTGTACGGTCACATGGCCTGAAACAGTCATTTACATCACCTGTACGGGCACATGGCCTGAAACCGTCATTTACATCACCTGTACGGTCACATGGCCTGAAACAGTCATTTACATCACCTGTACGGTCACATGGCCTGAAACAGTCATTTACATCACCTGTACAGTCACATGGCCTGAAACAGTCATTTACATCACCTGTACGGGCACATGGCCTGAAACCGTCATTTACATCACCTGTACGGTCACATGGCCTGAAACAGTCATTTACATCACCTGTACGGTCACATGGCCTGAAACAGTCATTTACATCACCTGTACGGTCACATGGCCTGAAACAGTCATTTACATCACCTGTACGGTCACATGGCCTGAAACAGTCATTTAAATCACCTGTACGGTCACATGGCCTGAAACAGTCATTTAAATCACCTGTACGGTCACATGGCCTGAAACAGTCATTTACATCACCTGTACGGGCACATGGCCTGAAACAGTCATTTACATCACCTGTACGGTCACATGGCCTGAAACAGTCATTTACATCACCTGTACGGTCACATGGCCTGAAACAGTCATTTACATCACCTGTACGGTCACATGGCCTGAAACAGTCATTTACATCACCTGTACGGTCACAGGTCAAACGTGACTACAGTAATTTTGCAGCTGGGCTGCAGTATTGAAACAGGGCAAAAAAAACCCTTGTGCTTATAAACTAAATTATCCATGGAAATACATAAATGCCTGGTCACAATACAGGTCTTTGTACTGTTTTTATGATTATTCAAAGGTGGAAATCCAGATTCAGAAAGCAAGAAGTAATCAGTGAAATCAGCTAGCGAGTTCACAGGTGGAAGATACAGTTCTGCTGCTTTCTGATCACTTCCCACCTCTGTTATTTATTTGAAAACAGCAGCTTTGTACTTTGTGCCTATAGTGCATTACGGAGTGTCCAAAGAAGTACATTCATTTTGTTTTCTTTTTTAAATTTTTTTTAAAGAAGAGCTGTGTTCAGAATGGCCCATACATAACAGGCTGAGATGCAGCATGTGGACGTGTGGTTGCAGTTCGCTGCAGTTGCACACCGGGGACCGGGTTTCGATTCCGGGTCCTGCCAAAAGCCAAGTTTGGCGGGTTAACGTGGAGCAGCATTGATTGGCTCGCTGCTCCAGAGGGAGGGTCTTGGCAGGGTTAGCTGATCGCCACACAATAAGCGCCTCGGACGCCTCGGAATCACGGACACGATTAGAGAGATGAGACGTGTTGAAGAAGGCGTGTCGCTCTTCCTCGGGGGGGCGGGGTGTGGATGGTGCATCTAACACTAACTCGAATTGGAATAGAGGGGGGTACAACTGGCTACTAAATTGGGAGAAAAATAAATAAATCTGTAATTTACAGAAATATTCAGACCTTCTGCTGTAGCACTGTAGCAAATTGTGGTCAGGTGCATTCTGTTTGCTTTAATTAGTGTCTAGAACTTGATTGGAGTTCACCTGTGGCAAATTGAATTGATTGGCGTGGGCCGAAAGGCACACACCTGTGTATATAAGGTTCCACAATTCACACTGCATGTCAGGACAAAAACAAAGCATGAATTCTATGTTCAGTCATATAACAGGGCAAGGGTATAAAATGATTTCTAAAGCTTTGAGTGTTCCCAGGAGCACAGTGGCCTCAATGATCGTGAAAAGTAAGAATCACCAGAACTCTTCCTAGAGTTGGTCATCCAGTCAAACTGAGTAACCGGGCAAGAAGGGCCTTGGTCAGGGAGGTGACCAAGAATCCAACAGTCACTCTAACAGAGGTTTGGAAGTCCTCTGCAGAGATGGGAGAACCTGCCAGAAGGATGACCATCTCAGCAGCACTCTATCAATCAGGCCTGTATGGTAGAGTGGCTAGAGGGAAGACACTCTGGAGTAAAAGGCATATGACAAACACTAGCTCCTGCTCATCACTTGGCTAATACCATTCCTACGGTGAAGCATGGTGGTGGCAGCATTGTGCTATGGGGTTGCTTCTCAGCGGCAGGGAGGCTGGTCAGAACTGAGGAAAGGATGAATGCAGCCAAATACAGAGAGGTCCTGGAATACAACCTGCTAGAGAGTGCATGCAACCTCAGACTGGGATGACGGTTCAACTCTCAGCACACACACACACACACACACACTCACACACACAACCAGAATAAACCGCACAGAACATCTGTGGAGAAACCTGAAAATAGTAGTTCACAGATGCTTCCCATCCAAAGACAGAGCTTTATAGGATCTATCAGGAAGAATGCGATAAATTGCCCAAATCCAGGTGTATAAAACTTGTAGAGACTTACTGAAGAATATTCAAAGCTGATTGAGTTAAGGTCTGGACACATACTGTATATAAAAGAGAGATTTCAGTTTTTTATTTTAATACATTTCCAAAAAACTTAAAAAACATGTTTACCTTTAAATCTACAACACAATACATTGAAGCCACTGCATTTCAGTTACAATTATCTCAAGTTAAATTTAGGCAAGAAAGTAGCTAACTTGCAAGCTAGCAAGTTTAAGGTAGGCAGGTAGCTAGCTAGATACATAGTATCTTGCAAAAAAATGTCTCAGTTGATCAGGTAGTGTACATCCTGTTTAACCCTACTGAAGGGAGGGGAGAAGATAGACTATTTAATCACCACAGCCAGTTACAGATCTTCCACATGGTCAGTCCATTGTAAGTTTCAACCATGAGTAGCAGAGTAGGCTTGAGTAGCCTGTACAAACATTGCATATCTGACATTGCAGTTCACAAAGGCACTAATTAATATGTAACTAGCAACATTGGATTGAAGCAAACCTATGCTAACATAATGATTTACTGTAATCCCAAAATCCCGATGTGTCAGACACTGGAACACCTCGCATGCTGTACTGGAACAGCATGTTCTATTGTCACACTTCACTCCTCTACTCCAATACTGGGACAGAGAAGGACAGAGTCCACAAAGACCAGTTTTACAGGGCAAGGAGTAGAGGGGGGCGGTAGTGGAGTAAAGGAGATTTTTTGCATATTTGGATGCAGGCTGTAAAATTTGATACCAGCACTATGGCCTAGGTGGCATACTTAAGTAGATGTGTTGGAATGGTGGAAGGTATGCCTGGAAGCATCTTGACCAAGGAGAAGCCTTGGTCAGAAAACATTGACTGAAAGTGTATCATTGTTACAGTTAATACTGTACCATACTGTACCATACCAATACTGTAAACCTTATCTCTGTGCTTACAAACCTCTGCATTCCTACAACAAAGGATAGAGTCCATAATTACCGGCTCTATCCCGTCCCCTGAGGGTAAGGGTTGCACCAGATATGCCACTGTGTAGGTAAACAACACTGACTCAGAGCAAATATCGCACCCAATATGCATTAGTGTTCCTTACACAGAAACAACAATCAGTGTCACATCTTGTGCTGGGAATCCACATCAAAAACACGGAATATGAATTTTCAGAGTTTGACAAAAGCCCCCCCCCCCCCCTCCCCACCCATATACAAGAATCAGTAACAAAGTAAATGCATCATTTAATAAAATAGCTTTTGTTCAGGCATATTTAGCTGAAAAAAAATTCTCAAGTATAAATGATCAAACCGTTCCAGTAATTTAGTGTCACAGCAGAAGTGTAATGTTCCGTCGCACGAGAGCTACATTAAGCAGATTTATGCCAAGCTTGGGTAATTCATTAATAGCATTTACAATGGAAAGTACAATTTGCAAACACACACATTGCCAGGACATATGCGCTCACACTTACACACACACACACACACTCACAAACACGCAAACATACACACACTGTCTTGACATATGTGCTCACACGCACACACATGCAAACACATATACAAACCTGCACACACACACGCTCACACACAAATCCACACACACGCAAAAGCACAACCTGCACTCACACACGTACGCACATAAACACACACACAAACACACACACAGAAAATCCACACACACACATGCAAACACACACACACGCAGACACACTGTGTGTTTGTGTATTTGTGTGTGTGTGCGCATGCATGTGTTTTTGCGTGTGTGGATTTGTGTGTGTGTTTGTGTGTGTGTTTGCGTGTGTGTGCGCGTGTTTTTGTTTTTGCGTGTGTGGATTTGTGTGTGTGTTTATGTGCGTACGTGTGTGTGCGCGTTGTGCTTTAGCGTGTGTGTTTGTGTGCAGGTTTGTGTGTGTGTGTTTGTGTGTGTGTGTGTGTGTGTTTGTGTGTGTGCTTGGGGTACTCTTGGCTCTTAATGACTGTGGGGTACTCTTGGCTCTTAATGAGAGTGGAGTACTCTTGGCTCATAATGAGAGTGGAGTACTCTTGGCTCATCACTCTTGGCTCTTAATGAGAGTGGGGTACTCTTGGCTCATAATGAGAGTGGGGTACTCTTGGCTCATAATGAGAGTGGGGTACTCTTGGCTTGTAATGAGAGTGGGGTACTCTTGGCTCATCACTCTTGGCTCTTAATGAGAGTGGGGTACTCTTGGCTCTTAATGAGAGTGGGGTACTCTTGGCTCATAATGAGAGTGGAGTACTCTTGGCTCATCACTCTTGGCTCTTAATGAGAGTGGGGTACTCTTGGCTCTTAATGAGAGTGGGGTACTCTTGGCTCATAATGAGAGTGGGGTACTCTTGGCTTGTAATGAGAGTGGGGTACTCTTGGCTCATCACTCTTGGCTCTTAATGAGAGTGGGGTACTCTTGGCTCTTAATGAGAGTGGGGTACTCTTGGCTCATAATGATAGTGGGGTACTCTTGGCTCATAATGATAGTGGGGTACTCTTGGCTCATAATGAGAGTGGGGTACTCTTGGCTCTTAATGAGAGTGGGGTACTCTTGGCTCGTAATGAGAGTGGGGTACTCTTGGCTCATAATCAGTGTGGGGTACTCTTGGCTCGTAATGAGAGTGGGGTACTCTTGGCTTGTAATGCGAGTGGGGTACTCTTGGCTCATTACTCTTGGCCTGTAATGAGCGTGGAGAGCAAAAAAAGGAGCGATATCCGGCAGCAGCATCACGCCTGCTCGTTCACCAGCCTCCTCTCTGTTGTGGAGCAGGCGTGGGTCAGGCCTCGCTCCGGCAGCACCGCCCGGCCCGGCCCGAGGGGGAGCGGAACCCACGCCCACAGGAACCCGCTGGGGGAGCAGAACCCACGCCCACAGGAACCCGCTGGGGGAGCAGAACCCATGCCCACAGGAACCCGCTGGGGGAGCGGAACCCACGCCCACAGGAACCCGCTGGGGGAGCAGAACCCATGCCCACAGGAACCCGCTGGGGGAGCAGAACCCACGCCCACAGGAACCCGCTGGGGGAGCGGAACCCACGCCCACAGGAACCCGCTGGGGGAGCAGAACCCATGCCCACAGGAACCCGCTGGGGGAGCAGAACCCACGCCCACAGGAACCCGCTGGGGGAGCGGAACCCACGCCCACAGGAACCCGCTGGGGGAGCAGAACCCACGCCCACAGGAACCCGCTGGGGGAGCAGAACCCACGCCCACAGGAACCCGCTGGGGGAGCAGAACCCACGCCCACAGGAACCCGCTGGGGGAGCAGAACCCACGCCCACAGGAACCCGCTGGGGGAGCAGAACCCACGCCCACAGGAACCCGCTGGGGGAGCAGAACCCACGCCCGCAGGAACCCGCTGGGGGAGCAGAACCCACGCCCACAGGAACCACAGGGAGGTTATTACACCGGGAGGTTATTACACAGGGAGGTTATTACACCGAGAGGTTATTACACCGGGAGGTTATTACACCGGGAGGTTATTACACCGAGAGGTTATTACACAGGGAGGTTATTACACCGAGAGGTTATTACACCGGGAGGTTATTACACAGGGAGGTTATTAGGGAACTGTTTTCTCCAGCGACGTAGCCTTAGAATGGGAGTGGGAGGGGATGGCAGATGTATGTGTACCGTGGCAGTAAACAATACTCTAATTTTGTCACTTCTTGTCATGGATAACCAATAACACTGTGTTAGTGAAGACACACACACACATGCACAGAGGACTGATATTGAATACATTAAAAGACTAATTAACTACACAAAGAGCTTCATGGAAATAAGTGCAGAAGGGATTTTGATTACCTAACTGAATCATTCGAAGATGATTCAGTTAAACATTTTCTGAGGCAATATATTAAAATTTGAGGCACAAGAGATTAAGCTTTTTATTCAGATAATTATGTCAGTCGTGTTTGTAATTAAGAGCTGAGGCAAAGTCAGAGCTGTAGAGGTGTAATCTACTTGTTCAGGGTACACCTCTGCCATCACTCCTCAAGGGGGGAAAAATTGTCAGCAATGCAGTGAAAATCTGCCTTGCCGAGGCCACTATAGCCAGTGAAGGCTGCAGAGATTTCCTTTATGATTAATGTGCTTTGAGTTGACCATTTCCTGCTTTGAGCCTGTAACGCATAACTCACCTATTATTCGCGGTTATCGAAGAGCACTTTCCTTCAGCTCAGGGAAGCGCCTGGGTGTATATTTCTCCATCGTGTGTGCCACAGACGCCCATAAAGAATCCCACGGCGTCGGGGGAGATAACAGGAGGTGGACTGCACTGATTGAGCACAGATACTTGTGGAGAATATTAAACCGCTTAATTGCAGAGCCTCGGTGAGAGAGACCAAACCAGTCACAGTTTGGTCCACAAGTTAGCCTGAGCGTGTATTTTTAGCATCGTGCTACCGTCAATGACCTCGTGTCCAGGAAAGCAGGTGGATTGGAAAGAGGAAGCTGGGCTGAGCCTTGAAAGAGACTGCATAAGAAAGGAGGAAGGGAACAGAGGGGGTGGGGTAGGAGGAGTTAACACAGGACATGAAAGAGAACTAAATATGCATGACTTATTGGCATTATTACAGTGTCCTTTTCAGTCAGAAATACATTTCCTGGCTATAGTGCGCTGGAGGTGTGTAATTAGATACGGACTGAACTGGGGAAGTAATTGTGTGGGTCAGTGCTGTTTCAGCCCTCTAGACCCATTCTGCATTTGGGAAGGGACGAGTCAAACCTAACTGCTTTCTCTTCAACTCAGAAGAATGAGGTTTTCTTTTTAGTATCATTAGGTATTGTGTTTGCCCCTTTTTATCATTCTTTCAGGACTGTACCTTTGAAGTTACCATTCCCACGTGAAAGCAGGTATCCCACCCCAGAAGGTCGGGAGTCTCCCGGAATGTGTCACCTGCTCCCTGACACCTGTGGGTGGGCAGAATCAACCTGCAGCACCAATCAGCAACCTGCAGCACCAATCAGCAACCTGCACCACCAATCAGCAACTTGCACCACCAATCAGCAACCTGCACCACCAATCAGCAACCTGCACCACCAATCAGCAACCTGCACCACCAATCAGCAACCTGCACCACAGGCAGAAGTGAAGTTACCATTATCTTGTCACGAATAGATGAGTAGTCGTAAATTAAAGAACTGAATGCGTAGGGGGACCCAGTTATTTAATCTCCCTGAAATAATTTTTGTCAGTGTGGGATGCCTGCACAAGTCTGGTCCGGTTTAATCCAGCTCAATGAATGGTGCACGGTACAGCAGCCAATAAAGTCAATTGAAAACACATTTTTTGCTGTCCCAGGGAACTCAGTGTGCAACACTAGCAATATGAAGATCAATTTTAGTTTATGGACTTTAGTTTAGCCAAGGGTGACCTCGTCTTCCAAGGGATGGAGCAGGTGCCTTCAGAATGGATGATAAGTGGTTTTGGGGTCAATTCGAGTGAAATCCCCAAAATAATGAAATTCATTCATTTAAAAATGCTAAATACTGGATGAATTCCAAAAAAAGTTCAGGTAATAGCCTGAATCGAGACGGAATTTGCCTCAACCCAAAGGAGGAAGATGGGGAAAAACTGCCTCAGCGGGATCCCTTGACTGAGGGAAGGGTGAAAACCAATTGTTGCAATCCACATTTAAAACCTAATTTAGGAGCCATTCCTCTTCCCTGTGGAAAAGGCTGCCGACACAGTCCATCAAATGTAGTATATCTGTCGAATCTGCCTTTTTAATGGGAGCCGTCGGTACTTTCATAGTCGAATGCCTATGTTGTGGAGAGTAGGATGACCTTTAATTCAGCAGTGCTCTGCATGCGGGATCAAGGAGAGATCACAGTCTCGAGACAGTAGGCATTTCAGTCTTTGTGTTGTCTGACTGAGCTACAACCAAAGGTACTATGTGATCTTCTTGTGACCCTTCCTGAGATATGGATATGAGGACAACCTACATGTGAGCAAAGGCTTGGTCCCATCCATCCTGAATAGGAATGGAATGTGAGTGACATGTTTAATTTCTGCATTGCTTCAATTATTGTTAATAACACAAAGAAATCAAATGTAGTCAACATTTAAGAGAATGATAGAAATTATATGGATCTTCAATTAATAAATAACATTAAACTAAAGTAAAACCCAAGTGAAAGTCCGTAAATATACAATCTAAAGCACTCTAGATTAATTTGGTCTTATATATTCTATATTTGTTTTCTGCATTAGTGCATCAGTAGAAAAGAGAATTCCAAAGAAGGGATCCTAGGAGAATTTGATGCAGTTTGAAAGGCAAAGGGTGGTTACCACAAATATTGATTTTATTTCATTTAACTACTTAAGCAAATTACTTTGATATTTAGTGGATTTATTTTCCTTATTTTTAAAAGCATCTTATCTTAGCTGCACAGAATGTTTTCCAGGTGCAGTTTCCAGTTGCTGAAGCTGCCTGTAGTTATGGAGGAAGAGTAGTGGCATGGAGATGGTGGTGATCTTGTTATTAAACCAGAGATGATGGAAAAACCCTCTTCTGATTGAATTGGCATAATCACAGAAACGTAACTGGAAATGTTTTACACAAATCGGAGAATCACACACGCCCGATATGTTAATCTTGTAGTCGCTATGCGGCTGGAATCGTCAGTTCACATTTGCTGAGTTTGCCTCATTCAGTAAACGCGTGCTTCCTGAAAAACAGGTGGAGTAAAACGGGGAAATTATTGAGGTGTTTATCTATCAGGTGTCACTGTCAGAGGACGCAGACAGATGGGAATACAGCTGGGAGCTGTCGGAAGATTATCCACACTATTATCTGAGCTAATCTCCAGGGCCGGCGTACATAGCGGCATGGAGCCTCTTCCCCCAGCACATATCCCCGTTCTGCCCGCGCTCATCCGGAGGTAGCCACAGGTCCGAGACATTCTTCTCTGCGAACAACCAACACACAAACAGCCCTTCTG
The DNA here is from genome assembly GCF_963514075.1 of Conger conger. Classification (NCBI taxonomy): domain Eukaryota; kingdom Metazoa; phylum Chordata; class Actinopteri; order Anguilliformes; family Congridae; genus Conger; species Conger conger. The sequence goes on along the minus strand of NC_083770.1, from coordinate 1,936,167 downwards.
AATGTCATATTCTGAGCTCCGGTGCTCTGAGAATGCCATTTTTAAATGTCAAACCACAAAAAATGGCATGCTTAAACAGTTACATGTTTCACATTGATCTAAAAATAAAAAGCCAATGAGAAATATTGAATAAGTGACAGATAAATGTACAAATAAATAAATGAAATAATAGATTGGTCCAAAGACCTATTTCTTAAGGCAGAAGAGCTAACAAAGAACACTGTTGATACAATACACAATTGATACAAAGGCAAGTGCAAAAACATCAATCGGCAACCATCAACTGCGTGATATAGAGAAGAGATCGGGAGAAGATATCTCTAGAGATATAGCGATCAGTCAACACCCCATTAGAAAGTGGGAACTTTGAGCTGGAGTGCATAGTCCCACAGTGCATAGCTTGCATATTGAACATTTGTAAACAATGTCCCCAGTTTTTAACACTATAAACCAGAAAGTATGCCATTTTGAAACATGCGCAAGAAACAGAAACCACATGAGAGACGCTGCTAAAGGTAACATTCATGGCATTTTGAGCTCATGTCTGTTCTTTTTCCAGTACAGTTTCCCTTTAAGAGAAAAACAGGATACGAGCTATGTGACATATAATAACATGAAAGTCAATGACAATTACAGTCGTAATTTATATATCAACTCTAGTGGATCTATAGTTGTCATGACTACCCACAGTATAAATTACAGACAATAAGCAGTCATCTTGTGTTCCTATAGTGAAGTGGGGCCAGGCTGCGTCAACGGCTTCCCCTCTGAAGTCACTTTACGTGGGCATGGAGTTTTTCCAGCAAACACAACATTCAAACTGAGCGAGTCGACTCCAGGTACACGCCTCGCTGGGTCGCCCGGCACCAGAACCACGTCTGATTAGGTGATGGCCGTGCTGCCAATCATGTGAAGTATTCTTAACTTCCAATAATAACTTAGTCTAAGGCTGCATATTTACCCAGACAGACAGCAGAGGAGTGTATGATTTTCTGTGCATTTCAATGAAGTCCTACACCCCACCCACCACAAGGATTTTGGTTCTAGCTAATTGGGGAATGACAGCTACTCTTCCCCAAACCAAGTGTTTGCATTGTAATGTTCTAAATTTGTTCTGTTTTTCGTGTTATTATTGTTTATTCTTGTTATTTATAAACATTCATTCATATCTGGTTATTGTTTCCCATTACTTATTTGCATTCGTGATCCCCTGTGATGTCTGTGTCTGAATGTTTCTGAATGTTTCACTCCCCTGTCTTCCTTTCTTCACTATTCGGGTGGTTTCAGTAGTTTCCAGGTTTTCAACATTTCTTCCAGCCTCGCATTCCTTACTTCCAGCTTCTCTCAATAGTTAAATGTTGTAAAGCACTATTCTTACTAACTACTACAAATCTAGATATTATATAGTACTAATCCGATTCATACACTTACTGCCTGTCTAACTAATAAACTAACAGTGACTTTAAATGGGTAGTTTAGAATAATCACATAACTAACTCACTAACGTAATCTCCTAGCTTTCCACGCTGTTCTAGAACTCCACCTTCCTATGCTATCCCTGATTACTTGGTTAGTTTCAGCGAAGTGCTCGCACCTGTCTCTTACTATCTTTAGGACAACCCTTTGATTTGTTTTCCGAGTCTGCCTTGCCCTCTTGTTTTGGTTGCCCATCTGTTTCTTTGGTTTTTGATTACTTGCTTCGTTTTTTCGACTGATTTTTGCCTCAGCCCTTTTGTACCTTTGTTTTTCTGACTCCCTGGATTTTGACCTTTGCTTGTTTTATTTGACTATTATTTTGCTTTCTGATTTGGGCATTGTCTGTTGATCTCTTGGCTCTGGACTGAATAAACAACGTTTTTGGATCATCCGTTGGTCTGCTTTTTGGTCGTCAGTACCATTCATAACATGCATACTCAATTTTTGGTAGCTCAAACTCAATTTTGTTCATGAAGTATTCGCTGTCATCTAATGTTAACTATGAAAAATATGCACACTGGCAGAATCGCATATCCGCATATCCCTCACAAATATAACTATAATATTGTTGGTTGATAAATAGTACTCTGCCATTCCACGTTATCTACAGTACTTTGGATCTACCATTTCCTGCAATAACAAAAGACTAGTTAATGAAACAGCTAAAGTTAATTAGCTAACTAAATTCCACTAAATTAACAAAAAATAATGATTTATTTCAAAATAATCATTTTGAAAGATAATGCCAATGCTTTTAATTGCAGATTACCCATGCACAGTAGAACAAAATACATTAATTTACAATTATTTAGAAAAGACATAGACATTGTTGGAAAAAATATTATGTATCTTACCAAAACACAATGGTCATCTTATACTGTCAAGCCTTTTATGAATTGAGGTTTATACAGTCTGTATGGCGGCTTGTTGGAAACAACATCCTTTGTCCAGTACAGAATGAATATCTGGCCATGTGGTTGGATGATTTCCTTTGGCTGTGCACCCAATCTGGTTCTCTCCCAGGGCCTCTCTCTGACAAACGCCTGCTGTCTTAGTTTTCTCATCAGTCCTAACATCTTGACATCAGATAATTTTGCCTTTTTGTTAAGCCGAGTCTTATCATATTAGAGAAAGTATCTCATGATGCACAGTCCGTCAGAAAGATCCTCACATGATGAGGTCACCCTTGGCTAAACTAAAGTCCGTAAACTAAAATCGATCTTCATGTTGCTAGTCTTGCACACAAACAATGAGTTCCCTGGAACAGCAAAAAGTTGTTTTGTCAATACAAACACAACATTTTGATCTAGTCGCCTTTTCAATTGACTTCATTGACTGCTGAACCATGTACCATTCATTTATTATTTTCTTGTCAGGAACACATGTTGCTCAGAGCGACCTCAATCTTGCACAAAACTGACTCAGTGTCCTGTGTGTTGGTAACATACATCCTTCTGGTCAGTTAGCACTGATTAGCTCAGTGCGAAGAGGAAGTCCATCACACAGCCTGGTCAGTTGGTCAGCTCTGCCAGTTTGTTTGGGTCCTCTTACATGGTGCCTTATTCCCTCTCTTTCCTCCTCTGTGGGGCTGGGTGTCTGGAAACACATTCGATAAGGGTTGTAAAATGATTCCCTCCTCCTGCTGACAGTTCTCTTTGGAAACAGGAGAAATTATTAACAATGTTCAAAGCTAGTTCAATAGTGTATGAATGCTATACCTGCATTATACCAGCGATACCAGGGTATTACCCTGGTCTGCTTTTCAGCCCTAATTGCATGTGTTTGAATGGAATGCAGCATACACCGTGTCATCCCTGCTGTGAAATTCAGTCATGCACTGATGTATGAGCTCCTCAACCAGCATGTTCAAGCTGGTCATAAGCTGGTCGTGTGGGGCAGCCTGTAGCGTAGTGGTTAAGGTACATAACTGGGACCCACAAGGTTGGTGGTTCGATCCCCGTTGTAGCCACAATAAGATCCACACAGCCGTTGCGCCCTTGAGCAAGGCCCTTAACGCTGCCTTGCTCCAGGGGAAGATTGTCTCTTGCTTATATAATGTAATGGTGTAGCTGGGTATGAGCTGGTCAACCAGCTCATGCTGGAAGCTTGTCTTGTCTTGTCTTGTCAGCTGTTTCAAAACATAGCTTGAGCAATTTTTTTCAGCAGGGCTGGCACTGGAATTTGGGTGTTTCAGTTAGGTTAGGTTAACGGAAATGTGTCTTAACGGAAATGTGACTTAAACATCCCAAGAGTGGCTCGCTTCCTCTAACCTTGTATGAGTGTCCAGTAATCAAATTCGGAAGACCCCCCTTTTGTTGCCAAAAACGCTGAGTTTACTCTTCCCCCGCCCGTTTTAATTAAAAACGAGAGTTAAAGAAAGGAGATGACAATGACACAAAGGCATCGTGTCAAGCTGTGCTCATGCATTACCGCACCAGAAGGAAAAATATTTCCCTGACCTCTTGTATCACCATGGTGATTTCTCTGACTATTTTTCTCTTCTTTTTTTTTTTTTCCAAATGTGCAGGAGCTGTTATTGGACTTAAAAGCCTTGAAAGGTGATGTTCTGCTTTGTCTCCACAGAAAAGGGTATTTCAAGGTGACTCAAGAATCCCTGACATTTAGAGAGTCCTGGATGAAGCTGGCAGTCTCAGATTGGAATCGCACACGACTGACGCTTGCCCTTTTGAGATATGGTGTTTGTGTTGTTTGGGAGAGTCGGGAGTGGTAGCAGCAAAAGTGTTCAATTAGCAAAGAAACATAAAGTGCTTGTTTAATCGAATGCCGCAAACAAATAATGCTGACTTGCTAAAAGGGATGTTTGTCAGAGAGAATTTGAGCGTGGCTGTTTTTTACACAGAGACTTGCTGCCCCCTCCGCCGTTTGTCTTCTCCATTTGCCATGCATCCCTCTTTTTCTTTTCTTTCCTTTTCCTCCATTCCTTCACAGATTTCTTTTTTGGGCTCAGGCCAGACGGTCCCATTGTAATACTGGCTGGCAAGCCTCCTCCTCTCCTCGAGACAGCAGAGAAATCCAATAACCGGCTTTGCGGCCTAAAGCAGATATAACGCTGGCTGCTACCAGGCTAATTTAGTGCTCACCAGATAGCGCTCCCTCAGGTATTGCGAGGCCACCAAATCGCGACTCGGCCAACTGTCTTCAGGGGGATCACAGACGTCTTAGCGCGTCGACCGGAGCCGGCCTTCCGCTAAGCCGCGCGCAAGCTGACCACACTGCCTCTCCAGCTGGCGTCCCGGCAGGGGCGTGCGGCCGGATGCACGCACACACCCGCCCGAAAATCACACAACCCTGTCGCCTGCGCAGAGCCCACGAGCCGGCTGGCAGTGTCACAGCGCATCAGTGCAGAAGCGTGCGGGCAAACAGGGGCGGGGCCGCGCCAGGAGGACCGTTCTGCTTCGCTGGGTCCATTTGAGTGGCAGGCCCTGATTGGCCAGGCGTGCCGAGAGCCGTGTGCTACACACACCGAGAGAGGTGCACATATACGCACATACACACAAACACACACACACACACTCTGTTAGAGAGGTGCACATATACGCACATACACACCGACATGCACACCTACACACAGACACAAACACAAACACACTCTGTTAGAGAGGTGCACATATACGCACATACACACCGACATGCACACATACACACAGAGAGGTGCACATATACGCACATACACACCGACATGCACACATACACACAGACACAAACACAAACACACACACACTCTGTTAGAGAGGTGCACATATACGCACATACACACTGACATGCACACCTACACACAGACACAAACACAAACACACTCTGTTAGAGAGGTGCACATATACGCACATACACACCGACATGCACACATACACACAGAGAGGTGCACATATACGCACATACACACCGACATGCACACATACACACAGAGAGGTGCACATATACGCACATACACACCGACATGCACACATACACACAGACACAAACACAAACACACACACACTCTGTTAGAGAGGTGCACATATACGCACATACACACCGACATGCACACATACACACAGACACAAACACAAACACACACACACTCTGTTAGAGAGGTGCACATATACGCACATACACACCGACATGCACACATACACACAGAGACAAACACAAACACACACACACTCTGTTAGAGAGGTGCACATATACGCACATACACACCGACATGCACACATACACACAGAGACAAACACAAACACACACACACTCTGTTAGAGAGGTGCACATATACGCACATACACACCGACATGCACACATACACACAGACACAAACACAAACACACACACACTCTGTTAGAGAGGTGCACATATACGCACATACACACCGACATGTACACATACACACAGACACAAACACAAACACACACACACTCTGTTAGAGAGGTGCACATATACGCACATACACACCGACATGCACACATACACACAGACACAGACACAAACACACACACACTCTGTTAGAGAGGTGCACATATACGCACATACACACCGACATGCACACATACACACAGACACAAACACAAACACACACACACTCTGTTAGAGAGGTGCACATATACGCACCTACACACCGACATGCACACATACACACAGACACAGACACAAACACACACACACCCTGTTAGAGAGGTGCACATATACGCACATACACACAAACACACACTCACACACCCTGTTAGAGAGGTAGAAGTGCACACATACACACTTACACACATACACACAGACATGCACACATACACACAGACACAAACACAAACACATACACACACCCTGTTAGAGAGGTAGACAAGTGCACACATACACACAGACATGCACAAATACACACAGACACAAACATAGGCAGGAACTCACACACAGATATTGTATGTACACACACACAGACAAACAGACACACACACAAACCCACACGCACACTCCCACACACACACACACACACACACACATTCTGCTGTAAAATCCCTATTATCATAATGAGGAGCAGTATATTTTTATGAACAAAAGCTGCCTCTTTGTCGGCCATAAACCCTCACATTATCTACCCATGTACCCGTTCCAAGTGGGTGTTCGCTGAAATCAGCAATTGTAAGGTATTCATGAGCTGAGAGGCTTTTTGCATGTTTATACTTTTAATGATACCCCGGAGAACTGGACTGATGGGCAGAGTATTTTTACAGTGAGTCAATGGACTGACCGGTCCCTCATAAGACCAGTGTGAATTGAGCAATGTTTTCAGTGGTCAGACCACAAAGCCCTTCTCTAAGAACATTGTAAAAGGTACAACGATGATTAACTGAGGTTCTTTAAATGTGCAGTGGTGCAAAGCTTATAAGTCTTAACCAGATAAATTATAAATCTTAACCAGACAGATACCTGATGACCTGTGATTCACCAAAATATCTGGAGTAACAGCGAGTTCACTAAGGATTTCCATCACCATGGAAACAGATTGCATTCCATGGTGCTTTGCGAGTTTAGATTTAGCCTTCTTATATGCAGCAAGCAAACATACAGCATACATGCAGATAATGCCATGCTAAAAACCTCCTTGACCTTTTCTGAAATACAATGTGCTTGACTGCTAGCCATTCTGGCATGACATGAAAAAGTCTATTATATCCAATGACACTGAGTATGCTATGATGTAACACTGGTAGCAATGCCCATATGGGGTGCTTAAAGGTACTACAGGTAACAGTTTTGTGTTAAAACATTGCTACAAGACCATTGTAAATCTCTTCCTATCACCCCCTGCCTGTGTTTATGGTCCATAAATTCGGGTTTCAAAATATACAGCGGACGGACCGACACTCTGTACCAAAGCATTGTATGGTTGTACAATAATTCAAGCTCACAGCCAATGGCATAGGGGGAAGGGTTTCAACATCAGCGTGTTCACAGAAAAGGGGTGAAATAAACAGTGTCGTGGTTGGAGCGTGTTTGTTGCTGCAATTCCTCTCTTGACTGTTAGAAGTACAAAATTACCTATTGCACCTTTAAACACGCTAGGAGCAAGGAAAGGTCAAAGGTCAAAGGATGCGAATGCTCCTACATAGAAAGCTACAGGTGCTCTCCGACCGACATCCACAGCAATGGCGGCCATTATCCTGAGAGTGTGCTGCAAGCCGGCTGCACATTGATCATTGTTCACCAGCGGTGAAGAGCCTCCTTGTAGTGCAGAACCTCGGAACGATCAGTCATCTTGAAAATCATGCATGTCACATTTAGATGTGACAGATAATCATTTATTCTCTCACCGGGTATTTCTTCTCATGTTTGTGCCCCGGAGGAGCATATACTGGTTATAGATTCTACCGCTAACACCACAGTGATTTACTCTGATGCTTCATTTTCCAGACATGCTAATGAGGAATCTGCCAGTTTAGCCACTGCTTGTGTCTTTGAAAAAACTGGTCATATCTGTGGTTCAACATTATAATGAGCTTTGACGTGCCCTGATCACAACAACACCCTCCATCTCATGCATCCTGTCACTAACCCTCGATATGCAGGGTGCATGCTCCCGTACCGATACTCAATGGGAGACGTAACTGGCTGTTCGATGACGATTTAAATCCCAGCTAGCTACAACGCACAGATTTAAAACACGTAAATAAACGGACGAAAGCTGGGCCTTGACGCACTCTGATCCCAGAGAGGCAGACTGCGAGCAGGATGCGAATGACTCATAGCTGAAAATGACCTAATTTCAGATCCTGGACGGTAATGACACCATTTGGTTTGGCGAGGAGGCAGCCTTGGCTCAGGAAGGCCGTCCTGTCTTCACAGGGACTACGCTCGGCCAGGGAATGTGTGGCCAGAGCTAGCAGAGTAACAGGGAGCAGAGTAACGCTGGCCGGAGCAAGCAGAGTAACAGGGAGCAGTGTGTCGGCAAATGAACGCATTCATGAAAGCTACGCTTTACTATATGCTGCCAAAAAGCCGTAGAGAAATCATGAAAGAAGCAGAAATTCGTTAATATATCTGGGAAAAAAAGGAGAAGCAGAAATGAGTGGAGAATGTGAGAGTCTGGATGAGCATTTGGTTTACCAGGGTGAAGTAAGCTCAACATTTGGAGACGCAGTGTGTCGCAGAAGCAGGAGGTCCAGGAGGCCTAATCTTTTTTCACCTTGCCTCACAGTTCTCTTTACAGGTGAAAAGTCATCGGAAGGTATCATTTTTATAACCATGGAAAAATAGTTCATAAAAACACACAACAACTCTAAGCATTGCATTTTCATAAACACCAGTTGGCGTCCTGTTATGAATATTCTTCTCCTCTGGGTAAAAGAATATTCATAACGAGATGTTGTTCATGAAATTCAATGGTTTCAATTTGATTTTTAACATATGCCAAAATCCTATTTTATGTGCCCATTTCACTGCTGTTGTAGAGTGTTATGTGTCTCACGGGTAGATCAGGTGCATCAATTGAAATTCACAAACTAATGAAGCCGATTTGGACAGTGCCACCCCATGTAAATTGAGCTGTCATTCACACGAGATTTCACAGCGACACAATGGAGACTGAATTTCACACACAGTCAAACATAAAAGAGATTTTACCTCTTAATCCAATATATAAATAGTGGAAGGCTCAGCTTGAAAAAATATCAATATCGATACTCACATCATCAGTAAAAAGAAACTGAGCTATCTGCTAAAATGTGAGAACCAATTGTGTTTGATGCTTAAAAGCAGTCCTAGCACAAAACCCACAGTACAGAGCCACTGTGGATGAATAATAACAGCACAATATAATTACTGATAATGGCGTTGTGTCGCTGCTTTTGGCAGGATCTTTCAAATCACACAAATTTGGCAATTTTGTCAATCCGACATTTTCAAACAATCTGAAAATATATTAGACCAGTTTCAGATGGTTAGTTTTTGTTTGGTTTGTGCAAGTATTGTTTAAGATGTGTCATCCATAACTCAGGGGCTCTGAAAATATAACATGCATCTCTTGGACATTTACATTGCATTCAATTCTGGTTACTTACTTGAAGCTTTTATCCAAAGCGAGTTTGAGTTGATTAGACTAAGCAGTGGCCAATGCCCCCTGGAGCAGTGTGGGGTTAAGGGCTGTGCCTCGGGATGAGTGAACGCTGGAGCAGTGTGGGGTTAAGGGCTGTGCCTCGGGATGAGTGAACGCTGGAGCAGTGTGGGGTTAAGGGCTGTGCCTCGGGATGAGTGAACGCTGGAGCAGTGTGGGGTTAAGGGCTGTGCCTCGGGATGAGTGAACGCTGGAGCAGTGTGGGGTTAAGGGCCTGGCCTCGGGATGAGTGAACACTGGAGCAGTGTGGGGTTAAGGGCTGTGCCTCGGGATGAGTGAACGCTGGAGCAGTGCAGTGTGGGGTTAAGGGCCTGGCCTCGGGATGAGTGAACGCTGGAGCAGTGTGGGGTTAAGGGCTGTGCCTCGGGATGAGTGAACGCTGGAGCAGTGTGGGGTTAAGGGCTGTGCCTCGGGATGAGTGAACGCTGGAGCAGTGTGGGGTTAAGGGCTGTGCCTCAGGATGAGTGAACACTGGAGCAGTGTGGGGTTAAGGGCTGTGCCTCGGGATGAGTGAACGCTGGAGCAGTGTGGGGTTAAGGGTTGTGCCTCGGGATGAGTGAACACTGGAGCAGTGTGGGGTTAAGGGCCTGGCCTCGGATGAGTGAACGCTGGAGCAGTGTGGGGTTAAGGGCTGTGCCTCGGGATGAGTGAACGCTGGAGCAGTGTGGGGTTAAGGGCTGTGCCTCGGGATGAGTGAACGCTGGAGCAGTGTGGGGTTAAGGGCTGTGCCTCGGGATGAGTGAACGCTGGAGCAGTGTGGGGTTAAGGGCTGTGCCTCGGGATGAGTGAACGCTGGAGCAGTGTGGGGTTAAGGGCCTGGCCTCGGGATGAGTGAACACTGGAGCAGTGTGGGGTTAAGGGCTGTGCCTCGGGATGAGTGAACGCTGGAGCAGTGCAGTGTGGGGTTAAGGGCCTGGCCTCGGGATGAGTGAACGCTGGAGCAGTGTGGGGTTAAGGGCTGTGCCTCGGGATGAGTGAACGCTGGAGCAGTGTGGGGTTAAGGGCTGTGCCTCGGGATGAGTGAACGCTGGAGCAGTGTGGGGTTAAGGGCTGTGCCTCGGGATGAGTGAACACTGGAGCAGTGTGGGGTTAAGGGCTGTGCCTCGGGATGAGTGAACGCTGGAGCAGTGTGGGGTTAAGGGTTGTGCCTCGGGATGAGTGAACACTGGAGCAGTGTGGGGTTAAGGGCCTGGCCTCGGATGAGTGAACGCTGGAGCAGTGTGGGGTTAAGGGCTGTGCCTCGGGATGAGTGAACGCTGGAGCAGTGTGGGGTTAAGGGCTGTGCCTCGGGATGATTGAACACTGGAGCAGTGTGGGGTTAAGGGCTGTGCCTCGGGATGAGTGAACGCTGGAGCAGTGTGGGGTTAAGGGCCTGGCCTCGGGATGATTGAACGCTGGAGCAGTGTGGGGTTAAGGGCTGTGCCTCGGGATGAGTGAACGCTGGAGCAGTGTGGGGTTAAGGGCCTTGCCTCGGGATGAGTGAACGCTGGAGCAGTGTGGGGTTAAGGGCCTTGCCTCGGGATGAGTGAACGCTGGAGCAGTGTGGGGTTAAGGGCTGTGCCTCGGGATGAGTGAACGCTGGAGCAGTGCAGTGTGGGGTTAAGGGCTGTGCCTCGGGATGAGTGAATGCTGGAGCAGTGCAGTGTGGGGTTAAGGGCTGTGCCTCGGGATGAGTGAACGCTGGAGCAGTGTGGGGTTAAGGGCTGTGCCTCGGGATGAGTGAACGCTGGAGCAGTGTGGGGTTAAGGGCTGTGCCTCGGGATGAGTGAACGCTGGAGCAGTGTGGGGTTAAGGGCCTTGCCTCGGGATGAGTGAACGCTGGAGCAGTGTGGGGTTAAGGGCCTGGCCTCGGGATGAGTGAACGCTGGAGCAGTGTGGGGTTAAGGGCTGTGCCTCGGGATGAGTGAACGCTGGAGCAGTGTGGGGTTAAGGGCTGTGCCTCGGGATGAGTGAACGCTGGAGCAGTGTGGGGTTAAGGGCCTGGCCTCGGATGAGTGAACGCTGGAGCAGTGTGGGGTTAAGGGCCTTGCCTCGGGATGAGTGAACGCTGGAGCAGTGTGGGGTTAAGGGCTGTGCCTCGGGATGAGTGAACACTGGAGCAGTGTGGGGTTAAGGGCCTGGCCTCGGATGAGTGAACACTGGAGCAGTGTGGGGTTAAGGGCTGTGCCTCGGGATGAGTGAACGCTGGAGCAGTGTGGGGTTAAGGGCTGTGCCTCGGGATGAGTGAACGCTGGAGCAGTGTGGGGTTAAGGGCTGTGCCTCGGGATGAGTGAACACTGGAGCAGTGTGGGGTTAAGGGCTGTGCCTCGGGATGAGTGAACACTGGAGCAGTGTGGGGTTAAGGGCTGTGCCTCGGGATGAGTGAACACTGGAGCAGTGTGGGGTTAAGGGCTGTGCCTCGGGATGAGTGAACGCTGGAGCAGTGTGGGGTTAAGGGCCTTGCCTCGGGATGAGTGAATGCTGGAGCAGTGTGGGGTTAAGGGCTGTGCCTCGGGATGAGTGAACGCTGGAGCAGTGTGGGGTTAAGGGCTGTGCCTCGGGATGAGTGAACGCTGGAGCAGTGTGGGGTTAAGGGCTGTGCCTCGGGATGAGTGAACGCTGGAGCAGTGTGGGGTTAAGGGCTGTGCCTCGGGATGAGTGAACGCTGGAGCAGTGTGGGGTTAAGGGCCTTGCCTCGGGATGAGTGAACGCTGGAGCAGTGTGGGGTTAAGGGCCTTGCCTCGGGATGAGTGAACGCTAGAGCAGTGTGGGGTTAAGGGCTGTGCCTCGGGATGAGTGAACGCTGGAGCAGTGTGGGGTTAAGGGCTGTGCCTCGGGATGAGTGAACGCTGGAGCAGTGTGGGGTTAAGGGCTGTGCCTCGGGATGAGTGAACGCTGGAGCAGTGTGGGGTTAAGGGCCTGGCCTCGGGATGAGTGAACGCTGGAGCAGTGTGGGGTTAAGGGCTGTGCCTCGGGATGAGTGAACACTGGAGCAGTGTGGGGTTAAGGGCCTGGCCTCGGATGAGTGAACACTGGAGCAGTGTGGGGTTAAGGGCTGTGCCTCGGGATGAGTGAACGCTGGAGCAGTGTGGGGTTAAGGGCCTTGCCTCGGGATGAGTGAACGCTGGAGCAGTGTGGGGTTAAGGGCTGTGCCTCGGGATGAGTGAACGCTGGAGCAGTGTGGGGTTAAGGGCTGTGCCTCGGGATGAGTGAACACTGGAGCAGTGTGGGGTTAAGGGCCTGGCCTCGGATGAGTGAACACTGGAGCAGTGTGGGGTTAAGGGCTGTGCCTCGGGATGAGTGAACGCTGGAGCAGTGTGGGGTTAAGGGCTGTGCCTCGGGATGAGTGAACGCTGGAGCAGTGTGGGGTTAAGGGCTGTGCCTCGGGATGAGTGAACGCTGGAGCAGTGTGGGGTTAAGGGCCTTGCCTCAGGATGAGTGAACGCTGGAGCAGTGTGGGGTTAAGGGCTGTGCCTCGGGATGAGTGAACGCTGGAGCAGTGTGGGGTTAAGGGCTGTGCCTCGGGATGAGTGAACGCTGGAGCAGTGTGGGGTTAAGGGCTGTGCCTCGGGATGAGTGAACGCTGGAGCAGTGTGGGGTTAAGGGCCGTGCCTCGGGATGAGTGAACGCTGGAGCAGTGTGGGGTTAAGGGCTGTGCCTCGGGATGAGTGAACGCTGGAGCAGTGTGGGGTTAAGGGCTGTGCCTCGGGATGAGTGAACGCTGGAGCAGTGTGGGGTTAAGGGCTGTGCCCCGGGATGAGTGAACGCTGGAGCAGTGCAGTGTGGGGTTAAGGGCTGTGCCTCGGGATGAGTGAACGCTGGAGCAGTGCAGTGTGGGGTTAAGGGCTGTGCCTCGGGATGAGTGAACGCTGGGGATGAGTGATGAGTGAACGCTGGAGCAGTGTGGGGTTAAGGGCTGTGCCTCGGGATGAGTGAACGCTGGAGCAGTGTGGGGTTAAGGGCCTTGCCTCGGGATGAGTGAATGCTGGAGCAGTGTGGGGTTAAGGGCTGTGCCTCGGGATGAGTGAACACAGGTGCAAAGGCTCTGTTGAAAATCGAGCAGGTGCAGTAAGGGCACCCAGCTTTTTAAAATCAATCCCCGAGTGGCCATTTTGTCTCCTTTTAAACTCATTCTTATCCAAAGCATTTGTGCTCCACGCAGTCCCTGGTACGCCTCTTCTCAAGCAAGGCACAATCACAGCCTGTGTCATACGTTCGGTTTATATTCCCCTTGATCTTCAATGCTCATATAAAGAAACTTCATCACGAAGCGCCCCCTGACAGCATCGCGATCATAAATGCAGGCTATAGCCATATATGATTGAAAATCTTTTCTCTCTCCACCTGCCCCCACATTAAATTGAACTATTACACTCTTTACCAGAACCATATTCCCCTTTCTGCAAGCCAGCACTATTGCTACCACTTTGCTCCCATTCATATTTGAATACATGTCGGTGCCTTTTTACAATGTCCAATGCTGGCTTTGAAAAGATGCCATGGAGAATTGGCACTTTCTATGCCACCCAGTGACAATGTCCCAGAATGTGTCCTGTTTGTTATCAAGAACATTACTTGTTCCAGGATGGCACTGCCTCTGATAAATGGATGCTAAATGTCAAATCACACAAAAGCAGTACAGTTTGGCTTTGAGGTAATACCAGTCTCTGGTCTAGTTAATCTGGAGAGCTGGCTGCCCTGAACATTGATTTGTTTACAACATACAAGCTGACATGCAAATGTTACGTGCTCCTCTACTTTGCTTGTTCTCTTTCCCTCACCCGTTCACAGGTGCTGGTGGTTATCCTGTTATATTGTGTGTATTTACGGTTCCAGGTGCCTGGGAGAAGAGAGACAGCAACCCCAATTGTGTCGCAATTATTGTTAGTCTGTTAAGGTTTATGTTGGGGAATGGGGATCTGGTAGTTCAGTTTCTGTGGCTTTGTTTAGTGTCAGATTGCTGCACTCACAGGGAATTTTACAGCCAACGTCCATTCCTCAACACTGTGAGTAAAATCAGTGTGGGAGCCTCACCCCTCCAGTCCCACCACCGTGGTCCTTGAACATTATTCCCAAAAAACAATGTTCAGTAATATTGCGTTGGCACGGGATTGTTATTTGGCTTATTAGCGTGTGTGCATGACTCCAAGGTAAAATAAAAAAAAACCCTAGCTTGCAAAAATTAAATTTAAGCATGCTTCTAATAGCAAAAATGCCATCTGGTGCAATTCTTTGGAGGGCAAAAAACAGGCTAGGATTATGAATTATTTGTGAAAAGACAGGTTCACATCCCAACCAGCAGAAAGCTTCTGCTCCATACTGACACAGGTTCACATCCCCACCAGCAGAAAGCTTCTGCTCCATACTGACATCCAAATCTAATAGCTGAAATGTAGTTATACTGACTACATAATGTGGTAGTATGGAGGAGTATAGCAGATGTATTATGTATTATATTAGTTCATTGCTTGTATGTTGTCATAATAGTATCATCAATGGACAGTGATTTTAAAAGACCAATCCGAAATCCGCCACTCACAAAATCGCAGCGAATAGATCTCAAAATAATAATAATTACAAGCATCATTGTGATCTGTTGATTTCAGCATTTTTAATCATTATTTCCACCTGTCCCTTTATTTGCTTTTCTTTGTAAACGCATTCCAATACAAAACTGTAATATTTCTAAAATTTCTAAATATTTCTAGAATGCATAACAAAAGTCAAGTTTGCTTACTGAAGGAGAACAAAAAATGAGGCAGGGTTGTTGACACCAACTGAAACCAGCAAAGCTGTGTGAAAACTGAAATGTAAAAAAGCGTCGATTGATCTGGGCTCATTTTTGCAGGTTCAGATAGCAGGCACTGCGTGGCCTTGATCCTGCCATTTTGGGGAGCCCACCCGTCCTGTACCTGCTTATCTTCATAGTGGCAGCAAAGGGATGGAGAACGCACAGACGTCTGAAGATGAAGATGGTGGGGCGGGAGGAGCTGAGTGAAAAATGACATGGTGCAATCAAGATTTTAAATGCCTTTCTTACTTCGTGACTATGGCGAATTTCAAAAAAATGGAAAAACCAGGAAATGTTACGATGGTCAGACGTCAATGCATTGCTGGCACTTGGCTTTCTTCTTTCAGCATAATTTCAACACATTTTATGTTGCTAATGGATGTAAATGTATGTGTGTATGTACAATGGATGCTATACTATTAAACAAGGTAAAAACATCCTGTAAAAAATAACAGCCATTGAAAACACATTTAATGAATGGAAAAAAGCTGAATAAATCATGCCATCTAACAATATAAATCATGTAATTTTTTCTGGGATGGCTGCTAAATAATGACTTATTGCCGTTATTCTACACTACTTGTGAAATCCTGTTAAATTTCACACAAAAAAGCATTTGTTTCCTACAGAGTATGATATATCTATATATCGACTGAAAAAAGCTGAACTGAAACATTGCACATTCAACTTGCTTTTTGAGAAGCCTTTTTACACTGCCAGCTCACCTGTCGTTCCCTCAGGTCATAGGGCACACAGAGGTGTTGATTGGACGGAGCATTTAATGTCCCTCTGACACCGAACAAGCTGCAGATACACTTAATTGGTCACGGACTGCAGGTGCGATGTCTGTTCCCACAATGCGCTTTGGGGCCCTCCCAGGGAAAGGCTGTGGAACAAACCGGAAGGGCCTTAAAAGGCGAATAATAGCAGAGGCGGAGAAGGAGACGGAGAAACCTCTGAATTTCCCCCAGTAAGATCCTCCAGTAAGATCCCCCAGTAAGATCCCCCAGTAAAATCCCCCAGTAAGATCCTCCAGTAAGATCCCCCAGTAAAATCCCCCAGTAAGATCCCCCAGTAAGATCCCCCAGTAAAATCCCCCAGTGAAATCGTATGGATTTTTACAAGGCGTGAGGCTAATGATTGCAGTTTTCTCCGAGGACTTGTAGTCCAGATGAGAGTGCTGCTCTCAGGTGATTCTGGGAAGGCCGGACTTGGAGTCCAGATGAGAGTGCTGCTCTCAGGTGATTCTGGGAAGGCCGGACTTGTAGTCCAGATGAGAGTGCTGCTCTCAGGTGATTCTGGGAAGGCCGGACTTGTAGTCCAGATGAGAGTGCTGCTCTCAGGTGATTCTGGGAAGGCCGGAGCAGGGACCAAGGCTGCAGGCATTCACAGGGCCCCTCATAAGGGCTCTGTGTACATTTCACCTGTACCTAATAAAATAGTAATGCTCCCACTGTATTGAACTAAATACATATAGTTAAAATACGTAGTTAAATTCATATTTCATTAAATCTGCATCTTTCCCTAGTGTTGCATACATTAGTTTATTCTTACTGAATTAAATTTGTTTTTGATAAATTACTTTTATGTTCATAATATAAATTGCATATGTTTCCGTGACATATTGCAAGTTTGTTGGACCCATTAGTTGTAATGCGATATTGATTGCTACCTAATAGGCTAGAATCTGGAACATTCTGCATCCAATCCAAGCAAACAACAAAACAAATTGTGACTAGTGAGGAAAGAACTCTGCTAATGTAAGGAATATGTTTTTTATGTTGATTATAAGCGTTTTAAATGAACCTGCCACGCTTCAGTGAAGACAAACAGCATGCTCATAACCAAAACCACAGCAGGAGTTGATCACATCACCCTGCTGAGAGCAATACATAGTGTTTTTGCTTTAGATTTCACCAGAATATGACAAAATGAAAGCTACCAGCCCAACCCAAAAGAACAGGCATTTATTTTACAACTACAGTGCTTGTATGAGAGGCGTTATCGAATAGAACATATCCAACCCTGTTAATTGCTTTTCTGTGTTTTCTGCATACACAACTCTGACACGTCCAGAGCCCTGTTAGCTTTATACTGACGACTCCCGCGCCCAGCAGCGACCTTTCACCCCGCCCGTCCAAACTTATCGTCGTTTCCTCTGGTGTGAAGTTGCCCCCCACCCACCCCGGACACGGTTAACCTTCAGAAGAGAGGCTCTGGCTGGCACGCCCGTCCGTGGTCTGCCCTGGGCGAAGTGGTCCGTTTTCACAGCGCCGGTTTTATCTGCCCCATCGACCCCCCGCAGGGTGAACAGAGCCGGGCAACCCCTCTCCATGAGCGTCCCTGCAAGCCTGCACTGACACAGATAAGGGCCGGGCGGTGGGGGGGGGTCTTCAATCAGGCCAGCTTTAATCATCCCCGGCTCAAACCCGCAGCTGAAATACAGGCAGTGCACACACGGTCTGTCACATGAAAAGGAAATTAGATGAGACAGAGCACTTTAATTCCCTTCATGCCCTCCCCTCCACCCCTCCAGACTTCACTTTCAAACTTCGCCCTTTTACGGTCGGCGAGTTATTTTGACGGTGATGTCACGGGCCCTGCAGTCCTGTCGTTCCTGGTGACAGTCGGTCAGAGTTGTCGGAAAGGAAGACCTCTGTGTCCCTAGCATTGCTGCTATCTGTCAGACACCAGGGCTGAGGAACCCATTGCAACCAGGAAATGCGCAGAATAGCAGGTTTTATTCAATTCCAAGCAGGTTAAACAGGCACAGGTCAGTCGCCACCAAACGGATGCAATAAGGATAACCCAAAACAGAGTCCATGTCACAGACAAAAGTTTGTTAACCATGAACCAGTCAGACCAGGCAACAGTACAAAGGAGAATCAAGGAATTGTAATCACAATGTTCAGTTCAAAATCAGCAGATCAAAATGGTGACAGAATTAGAAACCAGAAAACAAAATACGGGGTACAAAATACGGGGTACAAAATACGGGGTACACAAAACAGGCCAAAATATGGGTCAGGCAATCAGAGGTAAGCACATAACAATCAGTCAAAGCAATATGGGAAACAGCCGCGTATGAAGGTATAAACACACAGCTGAACTAACGACAATGAATGAGCAGGAGGACTACAGAATGAGCTGATGGACAAAACATGTAACAGAAACACAAGCACAGCACAGGTAACAGAAACACAGGCACAGGACAGGTAACAGAAACACAAGCACAGGACAGGTAACAGAAACACAAGCACAGGACAGGTAACAGAAACACAGGCACAGGACAGGTAACAGAAACACAGGCACAGGACAGGTAACAGAAACACAAGCACAGGACATGTAACAGAAACACAAGCACATGACAGGTAACAGAAACACAGGCACAGGACAGGTAACAGAAACACAAGCACAGGACAGGTAACAGAAACACAAGCACAGGACAGGTAACAGAAACACAGGCACAGGACAGGTAACAGAAACACAAGCACAGGACATGTAACAGAAACACAAGCACAGGACAGGTAACAGAAACACAAGCACAGGACAGGTAACAGAAACACAAGCACAGGACAGGTAACAGAAACACAAGCACATGACAGGTAACAGAAACACAAGCACAGGACAGGTAACAGAAACACAAGCACAGGACAGGTAACAGAAAACTGCACAGACGTTTTGGACGCTACAGCTGTCCGTTGCATTCACTGACATGACATTCAATTTGATTCTTATACATATATCGAGTATGTAATTAATGTCAATAGAATCAATCCAAGATAAATAAAAAATACAGCAAAAACCAGACCAAAAAGAAATGTTAAAACTTGACTTTGGTTTTTGGAAAGCTGAGTAAGTGCAGATAGTTATATACCATAAATACATGTTGTTAATGTTCCAAATATTTTATTTGAAAAGACCCATAAAGTTGGAGAATGAATTTGAAGTAAGCCTGAGGTCACTCCTGATAATTTATTTGGTATATAAGCTTGCCCACCCAGAGAAGGCATTTGGAAGTCCATATAAGATAAACAAGATGAGATCAGTGTGATAAACTGTTCTCTTCAGGTCCCTGAAGTACAGCTTCAGGGACCTGTCACTTGTCACAGGACAGAAAGGTCTCCATCAGATGTCACGCCTTAACTTACAAACACATACAACATGTACCCAGACACATGACAATGCATATCCATGGGTGTGTGTATGTGCATTGTCAACCACATACATTATTTTGGTGTGATAATAATGATAAATGAATCATTAAAAAAAACAAATGTTTGCATTTGTGAAAGCCTCAAAATACAGGAAATTTAATTGATCAGCCCTAACATTAGCATCAGCCTCCTCTTCATCAATGTAAAGTGTATTGGCAATTTTATATTAAAGTTAGAGGCAATATATTTATTTATGAAGCATGCCTTATTTCCAGTATGTCCATGTGTCCTATTTTGAATGGAAGTGCCAACGAAGGCAAACATGTAGTGAGCAGGGTAGCTATATAATAACAGTAACAAAAGCAATACAAATCTCTCCACGTATCCATGCCTATTCGCTACATACATTTTTAACATATTTTTTCAATGTTGATGATAAATGATAGCTCTATACAATGAGGGTATCTATTCTCAGAATACCAGCAACAGCATACAAAAGGTGTCATATTAAAGTATATCACCACTGCAATTACATCACACAAGTGCCGCATATTAATGTTTGCAACTTGGGGGAAAAAATCTCATCTTTTTGAGGATTATTTTCCATAAACAAGGACAGAGATGGATTCAGATCCCAATGGACTGTCAAAAAATTGCAAAACACAACTGGTTGAGGTAAATGGGAAAGGCTAATCTGTACTATAACATGCATGCAAACAACTCAAAATCAATACCACAACTTTTCTGTCTTCAAGAACAAAAAGGGGGGAAACTATTTAATCATAGTTTTTCTTCAGAAACTATTTTCCTTTAGAGCATTGGCTCATGTATGATGAAAGCTATCAGAACTGAGCACAGCAATTTGTGGAGAGATAGTAACAGATTGACAAAATTATATGTATCTGCTCATTTTTTTCATTTTTACACTGGCAGTTCCCCTGTCGTTCCCTCAGGTCATCAGGTCATCAGGCACACAGAGATGTTCAGGTCATCAGGCACACAGAGATGTTCAGGTCATCAGGGCACACAGGTGTTGATTGGACGGAGCTGCTCATTTTTTCATCAAGGAAAATGTCTTGAAAATTGATTTTCAGTGAGCTCCATAATGTTTGGGACAAAGACACATACATTTTTTCTCTTGTCATCCACAGTAGTTAACATGGTTAATGTGCACATTCTTAACGTCTATTAAAGGATATTTTACATATACATTTTGGTCTCATGTAGAAAGTACAGCACTTTTATATATAGGCCCCCTATGCACAGTATACATAGTCTGACCCACAGACAGGTGTTGCATATCTTCTCTGGTGATGCTCGGCCTGTACTTCAGCTGCTGCCTGTTTGAGGGGTTAAGTGCCTCAGGCATATGAAACACATTTCAGTTGGAGTGAAATTGGATTGGAATGACTTGGACAAGAAATTTCCCATGACAAAGTATTAAGTCAAGAAAAATACATCTTTGTCTCAAGACATATGGAGACCATGTTATCTCTCTCTGTATATATCTGTTACTCAGGCCTTACAGTAAGATTCCTTTTAATAACGATATGGGGCAGTCTGTAGTGTAGTGGTTAGGGTAAACGACTGGGACATGCAAGGTCGGTGGTTCTAATCCCGGTGTAGCCACAATAAGGCCCTTAACCCAGCCTTGCTCCAGGGGGGATTGTCTCCCTCTTAGTCTAATCAACTGTACGTCGCTCTGGATAAGAGCATCTGCCAAATGCCCACAATGTAATGTAATATAATAATGTATATCATACAGGTACAGGTACACGCTATATGTAATTTCATTTTTCACACTATAAAGAAGCTGACCTAAAAGCAGGAAGTAAGGACTCAGCACTCTAGAGTCTAGATTCTAGAACCATGGTGCCCTTCAATGAGTAAACGTATGCACGTATTAACACCGAGGTCTGTCCTGAGGTGTCAGCAGCCTTATATCAGCAGTATTCAAGAGCACATTTTAAAAATGGAGTTCACAAACAATACTCTCCCTGATTTAAGGACATGTGGAGGAATATCACTGCTCAGTGACAGTCAAAGGCAACAACACAATTTACTCCCTGACGCTGCGCCCAGCACAGTAACCTAAAGAGATAATTATTGTGATTGATGCCGATCTGTGTCAGATAACTTAAGGAGCAGGTTCTCCGTCTTCTTGACAAGTCAGCTAGTTATAGTCTCTGTTCCAGCGTCGCTGGCATCATCTCTCTGTGTGATGTCATCAGCCTCGCACTGCAGTGAGTGAGTGGCCCACAGGGCCTCGACAGGACTGTGACAGGTATGTTGTACCTCTGACCTCTGACTTCATAAGGGCTCTTCCTGCCTCTGGTGGATTGAAGCCGTGTGAGATCTCGCCGCACGCTTGTGCTGGAACGAACATGAGCACAAGAGAAAACATCTAAGAAATGAACTGAAACTGTTCTCCTGTCCACACAATCCAAAACATGATATAATAAACACGGTAAGGATTTGTCACTGAGCATTCACCAAAGGTGATAATTTGAGGGTTGCCTAATTCATTCAACTCATTGAATTAAAAAGATGCCGTTTTTATCTATTTGCCTCAACCAATTAGAAAACATATTATTATTCATAAGTGGCAGGACAGAAGAACTCATTTTAGCCCGATAGAATAATTATCCGAAACAGAGTTGTCTGCACCCATCACAGCACAGTGACTGTGTTATCCTTCAACGGCATACGTCTTGTTTTAATTAACACTTCCCCTAGTCACACTGGGGGAAGGATTGCACCGAGTGTGTTCAATTTCCTGACGATTTGGAAAGGCGAGTGGTTGGTACCGATAATAGAGTATAATGACTGGTAGAGCTTTCAAAGTGAATCTGCCTGAATTCTCTGCATTATATTCCCAGGCCATTACTGCTCTTGGGTTTAATACAAATTTCATTCAGATTCCACAATACGTGATGGAATGATTTTTGCATCAATCAAATTGAAACTCGGAAAACAGATTTTTTCAGTACTTTTTCAGTCTCGGGTTTATTAATTTGCTTGCATTTTAGTGACACTGTTCCCATTTATGTTCATTAGAGCTCTACTACTGCCTGACACAATGACCTTAAAGCTACTCAGCATTATAAATCAAACATGGCACTCTTTAAATAGGGAAATTAATTATTTATAGGTAAAGCTAAAATACCTAGCAGGAGTAAAGCCTCAAAACATAATGCATTATGGCTAAACTACCTTTTTGAATTGCACACTTAGTCCTTCCATAACTGTTCCATATGGTTGCTTACACTTTTCCAAGTATAATTTCCAAAATATATATATTTTTTTTAATAAAATTAAAAATGAAAATTATATCAAACAAAGATGCTATGCAATGCTCTGCATGAAACAGTTGGATTGGAGAGTAGGCTATCGGACAAATATTAAAGAATACGTCATTTAAGAAACAAATCAATGCATGTCAAAAGCAAACAAACCAAAGGCTATTTCAAAGGATGAGTTGCAAAGGTCTCACTTGGTAAAATAGGATTCAATATGAGACTTTGGCCCTTTCCTTCATGGAAGTACCTATGAGTAGTGCATTGTCACCTGCTTCTGTTGTAGTTCTCACTAATTTGTGATTACAGTGTAAGAAATGTATGGCACATGGAAATACGTGCCCTCCATAATATTTGGGACAAAGACAAGAAAATTGTTTATTTGTTGCCTCTGTACCCCACAATTTCAGATTTGTAATTTTTTTTTTAATCACATGGTTAAAGTGCACATTTTCAGATTTTAATAAAGGGCATTTTTATACATTTTGGAAATTACAGCAGTATTTATACAATTCCCGGGAACCATAATGTTTGGGACACTGCAATGTTATGTGAATGAAAGTAGTTTAGTATGTTGTTGCATATTCTTTTTGTGCAATGACTTCCTGATGTCTCTGACCCATCAACATCATCAGAGTCTGGATATCTTATTTTCAGGTTGGGCTTTAGGGCGGCACGGATGGTGCAGTGGGTAGCACTACTGCCTCACAGCAAGGAGGTCCTGGGTTTGAATCCCCGTTGGCCGGGGCCTCTCTGTGCGGAGTTTGCATGTTCTCCCCGTGTCTGCGTGGGTTTCCTCCGGGTACTCCGGTTTCCTCCCACAGTCCAAAGACATGCAGGTTAGGCTAATTGGAGAGTCTAAATCGCCCGTAGGTATGAGTGTGTAAGTGAATGGTGTGTGTGCCCTGCGATGGACTGGCGACCTGTCCAGGGTTTATTCCTGCCTTTTGCCCAATGTATGCTGGGATAGGCTCCAGACCCCCTGTGACCCTGTTCAGGATAAGCGGGTTCAGATAATGGATGGATGGATGGATGGAGGTTGGGCTTTCACAGACCGCAACACACACACAACTCCCCGAACGAGTCATTCACAAACTGCAACACACACACACAACTCCCTAAATGAGTCATTCACAAACACTCGTTCATTCAGCGTGGGAGCTTGCAAACTGTTTGCTGCTAATTTTGGGTTTACAATGCTATCTCTAGCAATATCGATGTCAGGTTCTGTGTTTTTCGTTCTATGTTTTGCTTAGCATTTTTGTTCATTGTTACACTCTGTGCACACCGTAGTCAGTTCATTCACTTCATTCATTCTTTTCACCTGTGTATTACTTCCTGGTTGTTTCCTCACACCTGTATCCTGACCATACTCTCCAGCATTTATATCTGATTGATTTCTGTTATGACCTGTTTTGTCTCCGACTTTTGCTTTTCGACTTCTGTCTTTGGATTCTGTTTTTGTTTGTTATTCCCCTTGCCTGTGACTACGACTTTTGGATTATCCTTGCTATTTCTGTTTGCTGGTGTAATGACCCTCTGCCTGGACACTTACTTACGAACTGACTATCCCCTGCTGATTCTGTTTGCTGGCTATCGACTTCCGCCTGTTTATCCTGCCAAATTTATAATAAAGCCTCTGAACTGAAAGCTACTCTTTGGTCTTGCTACTGGGTCTGTTGTTCTGCATTCCTGACAATTGAGTCATTTAGCCTTTTTTACAATGCAATTATGTTTAAAAACTATGTTGGTTGGAGATTATAACTTTCTAATTCTAATTGAAATAAACATCTCAACATTTTAATAGTAAATCATTTATTCATTAAGTTCTGATTTATACATTGCTAAAATAAAAGCTGTGGCACCACGGGAATAAGCTAACTGTCAGGTTCTGTGTTTTCTGTCATCTGTTTTCTGTTTAAGTTCTTGCCGTTTTCGTTTATTTGTACCCTCATTCATTTTCATTCATTCATTTGTTTTGCCTGTCTTGCTTTGTTTCTCTGCCTCTCCATTCCTTACATGTACTTCCTTCCTGTCTCTTGCCATAATTTCTTGTTTTGTGATTGTTAACATTTGTGTATTTGAACCCCTTTGTTTCTGTTGTTTGTCGCTAGATTGTTATGTCTCCTGACCATACTTTCCAGCATTATTTTTCGCTCCTTGGATTATACTCTTGTTCTGTTTGACCCACTGTGTTTCAACCCTCTTTGACTACTCGGACTTTGATTTTGGATTCTGTTTCTATTTGGACTGCCCTTGTGTATTCAACCCTTTGCCTGTATTATCGACTAGTCTCTGGATTATCCTGGTTGTACCCGTTTGCCCGTTTTCTGAACCATTGCCTGGACTTTCGTTTTTGAATTGCCTAATCTCTGATACATCTGTTTGCTGGAAATCAACCCTTGCCTGTTTGATCTGCTGCATAGTTAATACAGACTGTGACATTAACTTCTCTGGTCTCACTCTTGGGTTCAGTGTTCTGGTGCCTGACACAAACTTTGTACTGATAACTACTGTATAATAGCCTACACCTAGACTGAGCAGGTGTAACCACACAGTCACTCACTAATGGGAAAACATTTTTAGCTCACATTTTTCAGCAACACCATGTCATTTTGCAACTCAAGTAAAGGTTTCACTAATGGTTATGATATTTCAGTGCCAATCTAGCCAACAAGCTACAATGCCAAGTAGCACTTGTCTTCTTAGTAATGACTTTACATCCAAACCAGCTGTTAGGATATAATCTAAGTAATGTCACAATATGTATTCGCTGATGTTGGAAGTAGGAACTAACTAAGCCTCTAGTTTGGACTTTACACTTGGTACAACTGGCCCCAACTAGCTCCTGGCTCATGCTAGCTTGAATATGAGGAAGTAATATGATAGAACACAGTAAAAGTAGTCTAAACTTACCAGTGACAAAGTGATCCAAACAAATATATACTGTATATTATTTATTTTCTGGTGTCATACCTTGCCTACTTATGTTGGATATCTCCTTATCAGCTTGATTTGAGCAACCATGAACTTCGCAGAAATGGAACTGTCGTATGGACAGGTTGTTCTCCAGCATGGAGTCAGGGTGACATGGTTTATGACATGCATTAAGAATGAAGAATATGCCGTTGCGACATTTATCAAACCTACCATGCATATAAAAATAAAAACACATTGAGCTGCAGGCATTTCATGCTCACTCCATCCTAAAATTACATTTTAGTGCAGAGACCACTGAGAAAAGCTTAAGGCCTTGCCTTCAGGATCAGTTTTCACATCGCCTTGAGCCAAGGCAGTTGCTAGCGAGACAACTGGATACTCCACAGACACAGCAGACTCAGGCAGACCTGGGAATACAAAGACCTCCCGTTCTCCCAATCCGTCCAACACAGCAGACGGATTTCTTCAGAGGTTGGTGAGAAACCACAATGCCACAATGTTCACAATGCCATAATAAACTCTACCAAATCAAACTAAGCCATTCTCACAAGACGAGTAATACCCAAACACGTCACTGTGCAGCAACACAGAGGCAAGACGCCCAGCGCAACTATGGATCTTCAAGTACCAATAATTCATAAGCCCAAAAAATATATACACCCAGTCATGTGGCAACTAATGCATAAAGCATCCAGACATGGCAGTTTTTCTGACCAAATTTCAGAATGGGGAAGAAATGTGATCGAAGTGACTTTGACCGTGGAATGGTAGTTGGTGCCAGACAAGGTCGTTTGAGTATCTCAGAAACTGCTGATCTCCTGGGATTCTCAAGCACAACAGTCCTGAGAATGGTGCAAAAAACATCCAGCGAGCAGCAGTTCTGTGGGCAAAAACGCCTTGTTAATGAAACTCCCACCTCTGATTGCTAATAACAGGTGTCTGATGATTTATTCGGAATGCAATGTACTTTGAGAACGGTAGCAAAAGCGTCTTTAATGGTGCACTCAATTAGCCTACTTTATTTGTTTTCTCAAGCAATATTTCAGTGTTGAAGGTGACTCTTGAAATAGTGAGTGATTGAATGAAAAAGAGATGGAAGTTCTGTTTATGGAAGTCAAAAACGGCAACAAAAAGGCAATATAGCCTAGCCTGTAAACTCATTCTCAAGTAACACGCACTATGCAACAGGTAAAAAGAAAGTGGTTTGACATTAAACGGGAGCCAAAAAACGGTGGCACTTTCCTTCCCACAGTGAAGCCTGGAAGGCAACAGTTTCAGCTCCGGCAACCACAGATTATGTGTAGCTACATATTACTACTATTTTCATGAAATGTATCTGCATCTATGTTACTGAGCTAGCTAGTTTGCTAAACCCGTCACGATTAGTTTACTAGTTCTACAGGCTGCTGCCTTCCAGGCTTCACTGAGGGAAAGAAAGTACAGGGCTGGAGGAATTGGCAAATTATAGGATGTTGCTGTCTGGATTCCTACCGGAGGGTGACAGCAATAGCCGATACAGTCCTTGCCGGGAGCCAGAAGGAGGTGTGGCCAGGCTTCAAATCTTCTAATGAAGCAGTAAATGTAATGTAAAGATAGGTCAGCCATAGCAATGAAGCCTAATGCTGCGTTCACGTCATATCGGAATGACCGCATTACCATCTTCCGACTGGAAAAAACAGTTCACGTCTTAAACAAATGAGATGCATCAGCCACATGCCATGTGACTTCTATGCCATGGTTTAAACTTGAACTTGAAGTTGAACGTCACCAAAGAAATTGGCTCGGTCTTCTGTCTCGCTTTTTCAGAAGTAGGCCACGCCCTAAATCTTCTAATAGGGGCTAAAACAATAAATGTACATGTAATGTAAAGAGAGCAGGGGCCGTCATAGGGTGTTTTTTACTGGGGTGGCCAGGGGGGTGCGAGGGTTGTCTGGGGGTGCCCACCGTATGTCCTGGCTTCACGCGCACAAATCATTACTAGTCTAATTAAAATGAACTTAATATGATTCAAATGATTAATTTCATTAATTGAAATTATGATAATACATTGTTGCTTTGTCCAAAATCACATTCTGCCTGGGAGGCTAGGAGAATGGAGTGGTTGATCGTGTCGAAGGCTGCAGAGAGGTCAAGGAGGATCAGGACAGAGGAGAGGGAGGCTGCTTGTGCAGCCTGAAGGGTTATTAATGCTAAATAGTTTGCTGTGTTATTGTAAAATTCATTTAAATAGTTGCCGTAACCTACACACATAATTTCAGGGAGGTTGAGCTGATTTTGTAGCCTAATTAAAAATTACTTTGCTGTTCTTATTCTGTCTGGTAGTGTAAAATTTGATAGTAATGAAGCATAGGCTACTTAAATGACCGTTTGTCCGTTTAAAAAAGAAAATCGCACAGTGGCGGATTTTCCGTGGAAATTTCCGCACGGAATTTCGCAGATTAACAAACACATGTGTTCTAATGAGTCTGTGCACACCAAAAGGCGAAATTCGCTGCGCGGGAAAAAATATCGGATCAGTCCGTTTTCATGCGAAATTTTGCATGCGGAAAAATGTGCCTGACCAATCAGATAAGGATTTAATTGTGTTCTACGATGATATTATAGAACTCAAAACAGAGGGGAAAAAACCCGGCAAAAATGGGTGAGCAATTAATAAACCTTGTCAACCAATACCCGGCCTTATACGACAAAAGTCGGCAAGATTATATCGACACCGAGCTGAAGGACAATATATGGGCTGGGATAGCTCGTTAGCAATTGCATTATGTCAGTTTAAAATACTTGCCATCTTGCACGCTTGGCTATAGGCTATCTGGCGTTTGTAAATTTTCTTTTCTTTTCACCATCTGTGCCGTCCAGAAAGTCAAGAATGTGATATGTGATTACAATGTTCTTAATGTAACATTAAAATGTTGATGCTACCTACTGGTATTGAAAGCTGTTCTATAACACATATTTACAATTGTGAAAAAGCATTCCAAAAAACCTACTCTTGAAAGGGTGAAAGCAAATGTTCCAAGTACCAGAAGATAAGAATTCCTTTCACAACTCCATTCACTTAAATTATGCATACCATGGCAAATTGCATATCTCTGTACCTACATTAAAGTCTGCAAACCTAGACATCTCATAAGATGGTCACCTTATTAAACATTTTTCATACCTTAACGCTCAGACACCATTGGCCAGAGAAATACATCGAAATGTTACTATTTCAGGGTCCAATTTCAACGCCAGATTTATACCGACAGAAATAAACTAACATAAATTTGTTTTGGGGTGCATTCCTTTCAGGAAAAAAATGTGGATGTATTAGGCAGGCTCATCAACAAAGAACTACTCCCTCCTCTGATTTCCCATGACTAGGGCTGATTTCCCATGACTAGGGCTGATTTTGCTTTGTTAGCATACTGTATATTATCAGGTCCGTAGAACAAGTGACCCAGATGCGAGACCGAGGTGTAGATTTTATATATAAAAGTCTTTATTATAAAGTTGGCAGGTCAAACAAGCGAAGATCAAGAGGCATCAAATAGAATTAGCAGGGGCAAGAAAGATTGTGGTAAATAGGCCAGACAATGGTTCAACTTTCCAGCAAACAGGTACAATACGGATAATCCAACATGTAGTCGTGGTCACAGGTGACAAAAACAGAATCTGAAAATAAAAGTCGATATCCAAAAACAGGTCAATAAACTACGGTTCAACTACGGAAGTCGGGGGCGAAACTGGTCGTAACAGAAATCAATGGGATAACGCTGGAGAGTATGGATAATACACATAACAATCTGCCAACAAACTGGACAAACAAAGGGGTTTAAATAACACAGGTAACGAGAGGGAATGGGAATAAGCTGTGGGAATCAATCAGGAAGTGAAACAGGGGAAATTAATGAATGAGGTGAAACAAACTGACAGGGTGACTACGGTGTGCACAGAGGAAACAAAAGCACGGAAATGCTAAAAACATAGACAGACTACAATACACTGAAAACATGGAACCTAACAGTATATAGACAGAGCAAAGCAGAACATGCATCTAAAAAAAAAATCAAAAATTTAGGACGAAAACCAGCCCAGTGTAGCTGTAAATTATATTTCCCTTTCTACTAAGTAACAGCACTTCACAGAAAGAAAACTGGCATAATTGTTGGCAGCCTTTGTAATTGGATCAAGTAATTTAATTAAATTGGATTGCACCCTGATTCATGTCATTCAAAGATTAATCCTCTACTTCAGGGGAAAAAAGAAATTGGCCTTTTGAAATAGCATAGCATTTTAAATCAGCCAGGGACGCAGGTACCACAAAACACCTTGCAAATACATACTTTAGTTTAATACGCTTGTTTTTAAGAAACACTGCTACTATCTATACATGCAGACAGTCAGAGAATAATCTTTTTCTTTTTGTTAAATAGTTTTTATCTGTTTTCTTTGGGGGGACTTTGGTGGGTCATACTACTACTACTAAGGCTACAGACATGCAGTGCATAAGTGCAAGCTGCCAGCCACTTGACTGGTGATGAGAGGAGCAAAGTCCCAGCACTGTTTGTACAGGCAGAGCAAAATCCCATTTACCGGAGAAATTGGAGCCTGGTGCACCAGTTTAGAGTAGGCTAGTTTGAACATAAATCAAGAGTTACTGAATAACTTAATGTAAACCGGTAGCACCAACTGATTTAGTTCAGACATAGAGTTATTGTAACAGGAAGAGTTCTCACCTGCACCGGTGGGTTGAATCTCTCTTCCCTGCCCCACCTATTCCATAAATAGGGCGCAGGGTTGCACGGGAGACATCCGCCTTTTTCCGGGACAACTTTGTCGCGACCTCTCGTCCCTCTTTTCAATCTTTAGTTTGGTTAAGTTTACTTTTGTTTGGTTTGCTGTGTAAAACATTTTGGTTTGCTGTGTAAAACATTTTGGTTACTCCACAAATTATTAGAGGTTATATTTTATTTGATACTAAGTCAGTTGTTGGAGAGAAATTCATATCAAATAAATAACACTATTAAAGGTACAACAGGTAAGATTTTTGTGTTAAAACATTGTTACAAGACAATTGTAAAATCGTTGAAAAAAGGTCACTGATATGTTGACTCACCCTATTCCTGTGTTTATAGTGCTTACATTCTGGTTTCAAAACTATATGTTTAAAACATACAGTTTTGACGGGCCATCACTCTGTACCAAAACATTGTACAGCTGTACAATAAGTCAAGCTCATTGGTTGAAATTGCCACAGCCAATGGCGTGTGGGCTTATTCTGATTGTTTGCGTGTAGCTGCCCAAATTGCACTCCACACAAGCTATCACTGAAAATCTGTATACTATTGCTTATTATCTAAGCAAAGGCTACATATCTACTTATAATTCAATTCAATTCAATTTTATTTGTATAGCGCTTTTTACAAAGGGCCTTTGTCACAAAGCAGCTTTACAGAATTAGAAACCGGGCCCCAAGAGTACGCCTCGGGCAACAGTGGCAAGGAAAAACTCCCTGGCAACAGGAAGAAACCTTGAGCAGAACCTGACTCAGTAGGGGAACCCATCTGCCGCTGGTTGACACCGGTTTGTAGAAACAATGGTTTTAAACAGAAAACCAGATTAAATAAAAGTACATAAATGTCCAATAACTTGAAGCACAGATGGCAGGAACACCAATGGGTGGCACTGTCAGGCAAGGGGACAGGCTTGGTGCTACAGCTGAATCAGCAGTGGCAGGAGGGAGTTGTGCTGCTGGTCTTGGGCTGGAGCTCCAGGCCAGGAGGGGGTGCACAGGAAAGTTGGGCTAGCGCTCCGGGCAGGTGCCCAGAGCGGGGAGAAGAGGAAAGTAACGTTGTTAGGGGGTCCAGATACTGGTATTGCTATAAAACAATACCAGTTTGCGATTGGTAGCAACAAGCAAATTAGCCATAGTTAGCTCCACGAATTTAGAAATATCCACCTGAGGCAATATGAACATAGTTGCTCAAGCGTTGGATATTTGTAAATTCGGAATGCTAACTAATAACTCATTTGCTTGTTACTACTGATAACGAACTGGTATCGTTTTATAACTAGATATGTATTCTTCACTTGGATATTAAGCAATAGTTTCAGTGATCACTTGTATATAGTGAAATTTGGGCAGCTACATGTTCCTTTTATTTCTTTAGGTGTTCAATCATGCCTGTTTAGCGTGTTTAGCTCCCAACTATATTATGAGCATGCAATTTATTTGGCTGTGTAACTAGCTGGCCATATAACTAAGATATGATAGTCTACCACAAACGATGCAACTGCAAATTACAGTTTGAGAGAAATAAAGGTTTACGGATGATTGAACACGTGTTCAATCATGTTAGTCAAATTGCTGTGTTAGTTAGACCAGCTGTGTTGCATTTTGATATTAGTTGAATTAGTGAATCTAGTGCGTTTTCCACCAGCCGCCGGCAGTTTAGCTCATTACTGTTATTCTGATTAGGTGATCAGAATCAATTAAGATACTTTGGATGCTGCAATTGTGAGGGTAATTATTAGATCGCTAGATTCGATTTGGTAATTAGTAGGTTATATAGGTTATATATATCCCAGTTGGTATGGTATGGTGTGTCACTACCCCATTACAGTCTGCTCTCTCCCCTTCAGAAGGCGCTTCCAGCAACGTGGCCCTCCACGGAGACGGAACCCCACCAACCTCTGCTACCCCTCACTGACCCCCTGTGACAAGTTGCAGGGGGGCTATGGAACGGCCAATCAGCCACACGGAAGGCTGACTTCATTACTGGTTATGCCTCCCTCCTGTCCCTACAGTTCCTTGCCCTCACCGAGACCTGGATCACACCAGAGAACACCGCCACCCCCGCTGCCCTCTTATCTTCCTTCTCCTTCTCACCCACCATCCGGCCGTGGTGGCACTGGCTTGATGATCTCCCCCTCCTGGAAATTCTGTGTGTTTCCGCTTATTGACCTATCCCTATCCACCTTTGAATGCCACGCTGTCTTAATTACTCACCCCGTTAAACTTTATATTGTCATTGTTTATCGTCCTCCAGGTGCCCTTGGAAGTTTCCTTGATGAGCTTGACACTCTACTCAGCTCATTCCCTGAGGATGGCACCCCACTGATCCTCCTGGAAGATTTCAACATCCACCTGGAAGCCTCCCTGTCTGCTTCCTTCTTACCACTACTTCACTCCTTTGACCTCTCCCTGCAGCACTCTCCCCCAACTCACAAGGCTGGAAACCTTCTAGACCTGATCTTTTTGAGGAACTGCTCCTCTTCTAACCCCACTGTTACCCCTTTACACATGTCTGGTCACTACTTAATTTCCTTCTGCATCCCCCTAGCTCCCCTGCCTCCCTCCCCTTCTCTCACCCCCATTGTTTCTGTCCGCTGTAACCTCCGCTCTCTATCACCCTTCATGCTTGCCCCCCGGGTTACCGCTTCTCTCCCTCCTCTTGAATCCCTCTCCAAACTACCCACTGATTCCGCATCTTCCGCGCTGCTTTCCTCTCTCTCCTCAGCCCTTGACTCTCTCTGTCCTCTCATCTCCAGCCCTGCTCAATCCCAGCCCATGGGTTTCTGACCTTCTGTGTTCCTCCAGGCCCAGCCTACGTGCAGCTGAGAGGAAGTGGAGGAAATCAAAGGACCCATTGGACCTGTCTTCCTTCCAGTCTCTCCTGGCAGCATTCTCCTCCGCTATCATCACTGCCAAAATAAATTACTATCAAACAAAAATTCTGAATTCCACCTCTAACCCTCGTCAACTGTTCTCCATTTTCTCCTCTGTCCTCAGTCCTCCCTCACTGCTGATGACTTTGCAGTATTTTTTGATGAGAAGGTCGCAGATATCCGCAGCACCTTCGCGACCACCACTGTGCCTGCCTCCCTTTCTGTGCCTGCACCACCCTACTACTTGTGCCCTGGACCCCATCCCCTCAAACCTCCTTCAGGCAATCACGCCTGACATCCTCCCATTTCTCACCTCCCTTGTTATCTCCTCTCTGTCCTCTGCTTTCCCTCATCATTCAAGAGGGCCTACATCAGCCCACTCCTAAAGAAACCCACTCTGGACCCATTCAAAACTACCATCCGGTATCTTTCCTTCCTTTTCTATAACACCCAATTCTCTCTTCTTCCCCCCATCCGCCTGCCTGAGAGACATCCAGAGCTGGATTGGCAACCACCATCAAAAGCTCAACCCAGGTAAGGCAGAGGTAATCTTCATCCCTGCTCTAACCTCTCCTTTCTCCAATTTTTCCATCTCACTAGGGGATATCACAGTGACCTCGTCCCCTAGAGCAAGAAACTTTGGAGTGGTGATGGACAACAGGCTGTCCTTCTCCGAGAACATCGCTATGGTGACCCGGGCATGCAGGTTCTTCCTGTACAACATCCGGAGAATCCAACCCTTTCTCACCACCTACTCCACTCAGCTCCTTGTTCAAGCAATGGTCCTGTCCCGCCTGGACTATTGCAATTCTCTGTTGGCTGGCCTTCCAGCATCTGCCATCAGACCCCTACAACTGATCCAGAATGCTGCAGCCCATCTGGTATTCAATGTTCCCAGACATTCACATGCCTGTTATGGCCCACATCAAATTTAAAACTTTGGTGCTCACGTACCAGGCAGTTAAGGGATCAGCCTGAAGTTAAGCACTACACTTCTATGTTTGTATTGCCTATATTTTATCGTAAGTAGATATTTGTAAATTCTTCAAGCTAACTATGGCTAATTTGCTTGTTGCTACCGATAACAAACTGGAATTGTTTTATAACTAGATATGTAGTCTTCACTTGGATAATAAGCAATAGTACACAGAGTTTCAATGATTGCTTGTCTGGAGTGCAAATTGGGCAGCGACATAAACAATCAGAATAAGCCCCCAGAATGCCATTGGCTGTGGCAGTTGGAACCATTTTTCAACCAATGAGCTTTAATTGCTGTACAGTTGTACAATGTTTTTATACACTTTGAAACCCAAAATGAAGGACTATAAACACTGGCAGTGAGCCTTTTTCAATTATAGGGAGGGATTGCCAATGGTCTTGTAACAATGTTTTAACACAACAATCTTACCTATTGTACCTTTAAGGCAGTCCTGGTCAGCTAGAATATGTGGTACAGGCTGTAGGCACTCAGCAGCCATTGTGATAGAATGATTTAGCCATCATATGACACTTGATGTTAAAAGGGCGCAAGAAACAAATAGCGATTTGTTTGTTAAAACGTGTGTGATTGATCTAAATGTCACTGAATGCAATAATATTTTGGTTTCCAGTCAACTTAGCTAAACTGTGGCGTAAGCATGAATTGTTCAGTTTTAAACTAACTAGTTATATAACATAACATTTACTGTGGACTTTACACCCTAACTTGTGATTAAACTTACATTTGGCTGCTTCAGTGAGGCTACTGGGTGCTGACATGACCAATTGTGTAGCACCCTACACTCTCAGAAAAAAGGCTTGTTCTTTGGCTTGTCTCCACAGAGGAACCCTTTTTAATTCCTCATGGAACCCTCTATCATAGTGTGAAGTGTGAAAGCACCCAAATAAAGAATAATTTTGCCCGACAAAGAAACCTTGAACTAGAATCTAGGTATCTACAGAATCAAAAGGTTCCTTTTGGGAGAGTGTAGAGAGCCATTGGTCACCTTTGGCAACAACATTGACTAAACACTACCAAACTCGAACATGGGATTCAGCTGCATGGCCATTCCAGCCGATGCTAGACACTCCCTAACAAGTTGTTCTGTTGGGACCATCTCATCTGTCACAAAACATAACAAATGGCCAAAATATTGAACCAGGAGCTAATAAAAACTCAACAGGGATGATCTAGGTCACAGGTGTCAAACTCCAGTACTGGAGGGCCGTAGTGTCTGCTGGTTTTTGGAGTGTTCTGGGTTCATTCAAGTCATTGATTGGTCAAAGTATCCACACACCTTGTTCTCAAGGGCTTAATTGGCCTTAATTGGCAGCTGATTGAAAGGAAACCTCAAAAACCTGCAGACACTGCAGCCCCCTGGGAATTCAGTTTGACACCCCTGATCTAGGTCATTCGAAGGCATATGTTATTTCAGCTGAAGTGGGTTAAGAGCACCTACTGAAGACGGAAATTCTACACAGTAGAATTAAACGCAGTCCTAAATCAGCTCTTCCAGAGTACGTTCAGTCCCAAATGGACTTATATTTATAGATTTGAATTTATACTACACATTTTATTGTGCACATATTGCTTACAGGAACTCAAATCAAGGAGGTGCTAAAAATGCTGTTGCACATTCATAGTCATCAGTTTAGTCATCACTGCTAATGGATCTTTCTACTGTTAAAGGATGCACAGAAAGGAAGCTGAAATAAAAAGCTATAAAATGCCAAAGTGGTCCAGTAGTGTTGAGCATTGACCAAGGTCTCTTAATATAAACCATACATTCTGATTTCAGATTAAACATCTGTGTCTTTCCCATTATCCTACAGTTGTTGCTATTGAGCTAGTTCATTCACTTAACCCGCGATGTCATTGCTACTGTTACTGATATTTTCTATACTGTGTTCACCTGGTTGTGCAACAAGCTTGATACTAATATGGTTTACTGGTTTATCAGAATTACTGAATATTCTGAACCCAGATTCAATGAACCCAAAAAAAACCTTCATAATCAACCTAAAAGATATCAAAATGTGGGTTGTCTGCCTTCATACTCACACCTGAAAACATGCAGGTGTGGTTATGGCGAAAAGGCTATTCAGAATAACCCAATAATCAACAGCTGAATGACTTTATTTTCAGACACTTTTTACAAGTGTATGAGATTTAAACCAAGCTTGCACATTATGGTTCATTTAGCACACATTAATAAAAGCTTGAAAATATTACGACTTTATAAGCAAATTACCTGTTTTATAATAACTAATAAATGATTTGCCCCATATTTTCAAGTTTTCTTCCCATTGTTGTACTACTTATGTATATTCTATTTCACCTGTCGTGGAGATCAGCATTTCTTTAAAGAGTGCAGACAGTATGACACAATGCAGCTCAGGAGGTCCCATGTACAGTGAGAAATAAACCCCGACAGGGTGATGCAGGACCCTAACATCTTGGATTAACGTTCATTTAATTTACAAAGTTAAGTTAATTTAGGTTACAAAGCAGATAACGGTGATCTACAAATGCGGAATAATATTACAAGATGTGTGAACATTCCATTTAGCTATGGATATTGGCATGGCTGGAACACAAACTGACCAATAGAGATAATGGACCGGTCCTATCCATTGTGTAATTCATATAAATATTATATGGCTACTTACAAAATAAATCAATAATTTGACACAAAATATTGATTTAGAAATGCTTTATTTTACTTTATGGCTTCCGCTAAAAAAAAAAGTCCATAGCAGGTGGTCCAGAACTGTCTCTCCAAAAGTTGAAATGACGCCTCCGCCTTTGCTTATTGATACTTATTGTGTTGTGGCACCATAGGTGTTTGGTTCCGCTGGTAATATCACAAACTACGACTACTTTTCCATCACCATCAGCAAGATATAGTACATCAGTACTGTCCATAAAGACACCTGGAAAACAAGGCAAACAGAATATTTCATGCCAAGCCAAAAGAGTTGAAAGTTTGGGCTGAAACCAGTTTCCATGACAACATCATTTTCTGTGAACAAAAAGGCGCTGACTCATAAGTGGCAGCAGTGCTGTTACAGCTCTGACATTCATCATACAATATTTCATTGAGGCGGGAAACGATGGCTGAAAACTAGACTTTGTTTCCGGTGGACCCGACTTGTAGCAGTAATTAATTATGTGTTCTGGCACAGCTAGTATAATAATTCTCAATCTCAGAGAATAATTCTCAGAGAAAGTCTCAGGCAGACACAGTTCTCAAAGCAAGAACAGAAGTTCCCAAAACAAAAAGGTGAAAAGCACTTCCCTGCCTGCCACATACACTTGAATGTTGAGAACACAGTGTCCAACAGAGAACACTTTGGAGTATATCAACTGACAAATTCACAGCTGAAATGTTTGGTCGCAGTGTTCACAAATGGTTAAATTCTCAGCAAACAACTTCACTAAATAGGTTTCAAAAATAGTTAACAAAACAACTATCATCATTAATTAAAAAATATGAATGAATAAATAATAACTATTAATATTCATAGTGCATCTTGTTGAGTTGGTAATACCAGTTATTCTGACTAGCCTAGTGGCTAAAGTACATGACTGGCGCTCAGAAGGTTGGTGGTACAAGCCCCGGTGTGGCCACAATGTCTGCACAGCTGTTGGGCGCTTGGGCAAGGCCCATTGCTCCAGGGGGGATTGTCCTGCTTAGTCTCATCAACTTTGCGTTGCTTTGAATAACAAACAAATTATTGTATCTATTTATTTAGTTATTACAGCTGTAATTGCTGTGGACATATCTTTCTGCACCATTGCTTTTGGATCAATAACTGCACCTCGCCCAGGACTCCATTCTGCTGTTTCACAATATACAGTGCATCCGGAAAGTATTCACAGCGCTTCACTTTTCCAATTTTGTTATGTTAAAGCCTTATTCCAAAATGGAATAAATTCATTTTTTCCCTCAAAATTCTACACACAACACCCCATAATGACAACATGAAAGAAGTTTTTTTGAAATTTTTGCTGAAGAAATCACATGTACATAAGTATTCACAGCCTTTGCTCAATACTTTGTTGATGCACCTTTGGCAGCAATTACAACCTCAAGTCTTTTTGAATATGATGCCACAAGCTTGGCACACCTATCTTTGGGCAGTTTCGCCCATTCCTCTTTGCAGCACCTCTCAAGCTCCAACAGGTTGGATGGGGAGCGTCGGTGCACAGCCATTTTCAGATCTCTCCAGAGATGTTCAATCGGATTCAAGTCTGGGCTCTGGCTGGGCCACTCAAGGACATTCACAGAGTTGTCCTGAAGCCACTCCTTTGATATCTTGGCTGTGTGCTTAGGGTCGTTGTCCTGCTGAAAGTTGAACCGTCGCCCCAGTCTGAGGTCAAGAGCGCTCTCGAGCAGGTTTTCATCCAGGATGTCTCTGTACATTGCTGCATTCATCTTTCCCTCAATCCTGTCTAGTCTCCCAGTTCCTGCCGCTGAAAAACATCCCCACAGCATGATGCTGCCACCACCATGCTTCACTGTAGGGATGGTATTGGCCAGGTGATGAGCGGTGCTTGGTTTCCTCCAAACATGACGCCTGGCATTCACGCCAAAGAATTCAATCTTTGTCTCATCAGACCAGAGAATTTTGTTTCTCATGGTCTGAGAGTCCTTCAGGTGCCTTTTGGCAAACTCCAGGCGGGCTGCCATGTGCCATTTACTAAGGAGTGGCTTCCGTCTGGCTACTATACCAGACAGGCCTGATTGGTGGATTGCTGCAGAGATGGTTGTCCTTCTGGAAGGTTCTCCTCTCTCCACAGAGGAATGCTGGAGCTCTGACAGAGTGACCATCGGGTTTCTTTTTTTTTTTTATTATTCTTTTTTTTTATTATTATTCTTTTTTTTTTTCAGATTTTTCCCTTTTTCTCCCAATTTGGTAGCCAATTGTACCTCGTCTGATTCAATTGGAGGTAGTCGTATTAGATGTACCGCCCGTACCCCGTCCCTCGGCGGCCCGAATGAGAGCGACACGCCTTCTTCAAGCCGTCTCGTGCCCGTTGCCGTGATTCCGAGGCGCCCGAGGTGCTTATTGTGCGGTGATCTAATAACCCTGCCAAGTCCCTCCCTCTGGAGTAGCGAGCCAATTATTGCTGCCCCACGTGAGCCGGCCAAACTTGGCTTTTGGCAGGACCGAGAATCAAACCCCGGTCCCCGGTGTGCAACTGCAGCAAACTGCAACCGCAAGTCTGCTGCGTCTTAGCCTGTTGCGCCACCGCGGCTCTAACCATCGGGTTTCTTGGTCACCTCCCTGACTAAGGCCCTTCTCCCCGATTGCTCAGTTTAGACGGGAGGCCAGCTCTAGGAAGAGTCGTGGTGGTTCCGAACTTCTTCCATTTACGGATGATGGAGGCCACTGTGTTCATTGGGACCTTCAAAGCAGCAGAAATTTTTCTGTACCCTTCCCCAGATTTGTGCTTCGAGACAATCCTGTCTCGAGCTCTACGGACAATTCCTTTGACTTCATGCTTGGTTTGTGCTCCGACATGCACTGTCAACTGTGGGACCTTATATAGACAGGTGTGTGCCTTTCCAAATCATGTCCAATCAACTGAATTTACCACAGGTGGACTCCAATTAAGCTGTAGAAACATCTCAAGGTTGATCAGTGGAAACAGGATGCACCTGAACTCAATTTTGAGCTTCATGGCAAAGGCTGTGAATACTTATGTACATGTGATTTCTTAGTTTTTTATTTTTAATAAATGTGCAAAAAACTTCTTTCATGTTGTCATTATGGGGTGTTGTGTGTAGGAAAAAAATGAATTTATTCCATTTTGGAATAAGGCTGTACAAAATGTGGGAAAAGTGAAGCGCTGTGAATACTTTCCGGATGCACTGTATGTGAGACATGAAATGAAAATCACATCTGAAGAAGAATGAACAATGGTGAAGAAAATCACGGTATCCAGTTAATCTATGAGGTTTGAGATTGACCTGCAAGGTATGATTCAGGTGGCTCATCTGTCATAGTCTGAGATGATTGGAGACGTCTGTAACCAATTAGCTGCTCAAGAGCCCTGTTCTGGGACCGTGAGGACAGGGGATGTCTTCTAACCCCTCAGAGATGTTAAGAAATCCGCTCGTAATGAGCTCCAGAAATATTCATGACTTAATTCGGTACCGGGATTTAAACTACATTTCAAACCACTGACTTTTTGGGAAATGAGAATTGTGACCTTATTTCAGGCTATAGATCTGGGCAGAAACTCAAGAGCTGTAATGAGAGGGATGGAGGTTGCATCATTACAAGGCTGAATTTGTCCTGAGTGGAGATATGTGAGTCCAAGTGCACAGGCTCTCTTCCTATTGGATCTTTTGTCGGCTGCGAGGAGCACGGACTGAGTCCGGGCCTTCATCCTGATG
This sequence comes from Conger conger, assembly GCF_963514075.1. NCBI lineage: Eukaryota > Metazoa > Chordata > Actinopteri > Anguilliformes > Congridae > Conger > Conger conger. Next base: position 1,895,398 of record NC_083770.1, on the reverse strand, counting down.
CTGTGGGTATGCATGTCTTTATACTATGAGTAACTGTGTGTGTGTGTGTGTGTGTGTGAGAGTGTGTGTGAGAGAGAGAGAGAGAGAGAGAGAGAGAGAGAGAGAGAGAGAGAGAGAGAGAGAGAGAGAGAGAGAGAGAGAGAGAGAGAGAGAGAGAGAGAGAGAGAGAGAGAGAGAGAGAGAGAGAGAATAGAAGAATTGGAAAAAGGAAATACAACAGACGTAATCAAATAATTTGTTATGTGTTGGGCAGATTCAAAACACACACACACACACACACACTTGCCTTTACACCCTTATGCCTTCACCTACTTTATCCTCCCATATTATGAACTCCTGATAGCTGTTAATCACTTGGTAGAAAGTTCCCTTGTATATGTATATGTAGTTATATGAAAAGCCTCCTTGAAGAGCTTTGGATTTGACCTGAAAAGCTGGGAGCCCCTAGCTTAGGACCGACCTGCCTGCAGAAGTCCAGGAGGGGCAATCCTCTATGAGAGCAGGAGAAGCAGGTATGCTAGGTTGAAGAGGCAGCAGCGCAAAGGAAAGACTTGCACTCATCAAAACCCCAAAAAAAGGAGATGCGCTGTGGTCAACTATGATGGACGACTGGCAGTCAGAGGGTTGGCGGTTCGATCCCCGCCCATGTCCCTGAGCAAGACACCTAACCCCTAAATGCTCCTGACGAGCTGGTTGGTGCCTTGCATGGCAGCCAATCTCTGTTGGTGTGTGTGTATGAATGGGTGAATGAGAAGCATCAATTGTAAAGCGCTTCGGATAAAGGCGCTATATAAAGGCCAACCATTTATGAACAATATATATTTATTTACACTATAGACCATATTTAATTCTTCATGGATTTTTTATCCACACCCTTTTCCTTTCCATTTCCAGTTGCTAGAGATTAGAGCTGGAGACAGTTTTTCACACTGTATAGGACACACAACGTTGGTTTTACATGCAGGGACTGAGGAAGTAGTTAGGAGTTGCCTTCAGTGCTAAACTAAAAAGGCAAACTGCCAAGGTGAGTCAATGCCTCTGCTTCAGTTGGTCAGTCTCAAAAGACTGGCTAAGGGTAAGCCTGGAGCTTCAGTAAACATCTTTAACAACTGAGTAACTTGGGCATAGGGCTTTTAAGGTTTTGAAAGAAAGATGTTCTTTCAATCCATACTTATCATCGGAAGTTAATTCATGAACTGAAGTAAAAAATAAATTAACTCAAACAAATATAAATTAATGCAATAAATTAAAAACAAACACTCAGATAAATAAATACGTTTGGCGCTCAAATTGCAAACTGCACTGCCCCGAAACTAAGTTTACTGTCAAAAGAATCCTGAAAGGCTTAAAAATAGAGTATAGTCATCAGTCAGAGAATATCAGAAAACAGGAACCAGTTATAATTGAGACTGGTGCGTGGGGTTTGGACCCAAAATGCACGACTCAGAAACAAAGGTTAGATAAAGTCCCGTCAGGGCTTTATTCAGGACGAATCCCAGGAGCGTAGTCAAAACAAGCAATGTCCATAGACGTAGATCCAGCCAAACAAATATTAAACAAACAAACAGCACGGTGCCGAGGGAAGAGTCAAACTCGTAGTCGGGAAACGTGCAGGGAGGTCCGGTAGCAGGAGAGCTGTCAGCGGGGCAGATGAACAGGCGGACGGCAGGCAGAGGCGTAGTCGTGGGCGAAGCGGGAGTCGAAACCATGAAACAAGCAGCGAAGCAAAAGTACAAAAACGGTAGGCGAGGACGTAGTCAAAAAACAAACGATGGTCACAAAACAGAAATCAATAAACAATGGTCGGTAAAACAGGCTTGGATCTTAACGTGAATCAATCAGAAAATAATGCTCAAGCGTTGCGTAGTAAAACTAGAGGCAGACAATTTTGCGAAGAACAGTTGCGCGACTGGGCTATAAATGCGGGTGTAGACAGGTGTAGACGATTAGTTAGAGCGTAGCAAGGAAATGGAAAACAGGTGCGATGGATGACAAGTTTAACAAGGAGATTAGTAATCGTTAGTAATAAACCTATCCTGCCCTAGCATTAGTAAATTAGTAAATGACATGCACGAGAAACGTAAGGTAACATGAACACATGATTAGTTTGTTAGTTTCTACCCAATCCTGATCTAGCGTTAGTAGTTTTAGTAAATAGACAAATGGAAACACTTAGGGAGTGAATGACAGAAGGAGAGAGAGAGAAAAGGCGGAACGCAAGGTTTGCGGAAAGACATGTAAAAGTGTATGCATAAACAACGACCAGTTAACGTAACAATAAACATAAATCAAAACATAACACAAAGCGAAACTAAGACGATAACCAATCAACATAACAAGGTAATATAATCGTACGAAACATAACTAGACATGACAAGAAAATAAATCGTAACGAAACATAACTAAACAACATGACGAACCTAGACTAACATAATACATGATAAGACACTACGTGACTAAGACCACATGAATAAACATAAAACATGGCGAGACAGACCTGAAACGTGACAGGACCCCCCCCTTAACGACCGACTCCTGGCGGTCCTTGGAATTTATCAGGGTGGTCACGATGGAAGTCCTTGATCAATGTCTTATCTAGGATGAGACTGGGAGCTACCCAGGAACGCTCCTCAGGGCCATAGCCCTCCCAGTCAACCAGATATTGCACACCACGACCCCTCTTACAAATGTTCAAAAGCTTTTTCACAGTGAAAGCAGGGTGGTTATCAATGATGCGGGGGGGAGGGGGTGGGGGATCGGGGGGACAAATGGGGTGAGAGGATACAGGCTTGATACATGAAACGTGGAATGTGGGGTGAATTTTAAGTGAAGCAGGGAGTGACAGTTTAACAGAGGATGGGTTAATAATGCTGTGGATCTTAAAGGGACCAATGAAGCGGGGTTGCAGTTTGTGAGAGGTGGCTTGGAGGGGAATGTCCTTAGTGGACAGCCAAACGGAGTCACCTGGTTTGTAGGCTGGAGCTGGTGTGCGGTGGCGATCAGCAAAGCGCCGATTACGATCTGCCGTGCGTAAGAGCGCGGCCTTGGCATCCCTCCAGATCTTAGCACAGCGCTTCATGTGGGTGGCGAGGGAGGGAACAGCAATCTCGGCTTCCTGGTCAGGAAACAGTGGAGGTTGGTAGCCAAGAGAGATCTCGAAGGGAGACTTTCCGGTGGCGGCGCAGGGCAGGGTGTTGTGCGCGTACTCAACCCAGGTGAGCATCTTGCTCCAAGAAGCCGGATTCTGGGTTGAGACACAACGAAGTGCGGCTCCCAAATCCTGGTTGGCCCTCTTGGTTTGCCCATTGGACTGAGGGTGATAGCCGGATGAGAGGCTGGCCGTGGCACCGAGGGCCAGACAAAAAGCTTTCCACACTTGAGAGATGAATTGTGGGCCCCGGTCGGATACAATGTCTGAGGGGATTCCGTGGATGCGGAACACTTCCTTAATCAAAACGTCCGCAGTCTCTTGGGAGGTGGGTAATCCAGGTAGGGGGATGAAGTGGGCTGCTTTACTAAATCGATCCACCACGGTGAGGATGGTGGTGTTACCTTCGGAAGGGGGAAGTCCGGTAACGAAATCCACCCCAATGTGGCTCCAGGGTCGGCTGGGCACGGGCAGAGGTTGGAGCAGACCAGACAGGGGCTTGGTGGGAGGCCTTCCTTCTGGCACAGGTGGTGCATGCCTTGATGAAGTGTCTGGTGTCGGGGATCATGGTGCTCCCACCAGAACTTTCGCTTAAGCACCGCCAAGGTGCGGTAAAGCCGGGATGGCAGGACAGGGGAGATGAATGAGCCCATTGGAGCACCTGTGTCCGAGCAGCTGATGGGACATAGAGGCGTATTCCTGGGTTGTGACCTGGGATCGGGTTCCTCCCATAGAGCCCTCTGGATAACAGCCTCAATCTTCCAGGTTACGGATGCGACAGTGCAGGAACCCGGGAGGATGTTTCTCAGGTGCCTCCGCTCAGGACAGGTGTCGAATTGTCGGGATCTGGCTTGACGTTCTTAGAACCCGTGCGGTAAGTGAGAGTGAAGTTGAATCTTCCGAAAAACAGCGCCCATCTGGCTTGGCGTGAGTTCAGTCTTTTGGCCGTCTGGAGGTACGCCAAGTTCTTATGGTCGGTCCAGACGCATGAAAGACTTCTTGGATCCCTCCAGCCAATGCTCCACTCCTCTAGTGCCAGTTTGACTGCGAGGAGTTCTCGTTTTCCCACGTCATAATTTCTCTCCGCTGGTGAGAGCTTCTTGGAGAAGAAGGCACAATGGGTGTAACCGGTTGTCGGAGGCAGAGACTTGTGACAGCACGGCTCCCACCCCAGTGTCAGAGGCATCAGTCTCCACAATAAACTGGTGAGGTGGGATCGGGGTGCACCAGGATAGGGGCGGTAGAGAACAGTCTCTTATTTTTACAAATGCCCCATCTGCTTCGGGGCCCCAACGGAATGGCATGGCAGTGGATGTGAGCTTGGTGAGGGGGGAGACAACTTGGCTGTATGATCTTACGAATCTGCGGTAAAAGTTGGCGAATCCCAAGTAGCGTTGGAGTTGTCTCCGGGTGGAAGGCGTAGGCAGTCAGTGACCGCTTGAATCTCTTGGATCCGCCCTGATCTGTCCCTTCTCCAGAATGAAGCCAAGGAACTCGACAGTGTCGGTGTGGAAGACACACTTCTCCGCCTTGACAAACAATTTGTTCTCCAAAAGTCTCTGGAGAACTTGCCTGACGTGAATCTCATGTTCCTTGGCATTGGTAGAGTAAATTAGAATGTCGTCCAGGTAAAAAAATACGTTTCGGCCCAGTAAGTCCCGAAGAACATCATTGACTAGCGCCTGGAACACAGCAGGTGCGTTAGTGAGGCCGAAGGGCATGACCAGGTACTCAAAGTGTCCAAGGGAGGTATTGAAGGCGGTTTTCCACTCATCACCTTCTCGGATACGAACCAGGTGGTAGGCATTGCGTAGGTCTAACTTGGTGAAGATCGTGGCATCGTGTAGAGGGTGAAAGGCAGAGTCCATCAATGGCAGAGGGTATTTGTTTTTTATTGTAATGTTGTTAAGTTCTCTGAAGTCAATACAGGGACGCAATGAGCCATCCTTCTTCTGCACGAAGAAGAATCCGGCGCCCACCGGTGAGGAGGATGGGCGAATCAGTCCATTGGCTAGGCAGTCCCGGATGTATTTCTCCATGGCCTCCCTCTCAGGTCTGGAGACTTTGTATAAACGGCTTGAGGGGAGTGTGGAACCGGGTAGCAGCTCGATGGCGCAGTCGTAGGGTCGATGAGGGGGAAGCGTCTGTGCCTGTGTCTTGGAGAAGACCGTGCCTAGGTCATGGTAAGGGGTGGGCACCTTCTCCAGGGAGGGCTTGGGGACCTGTGGTGGGTTGGGTGCACCCTCTGCAGGTGCAGGAGCGGATCGTAGGCAGGATTGGTGACACTCACGACTCCAGGCTTGAATCTGGCATGAACTCCAGTCAATGGTGGGGTTGTGTCTCTGGAGCCAGGGTAATCCCAAAATGAGCTGGTCGTTAGGGGACCGGATGACACGGAACTGAATCATCTCGTGGTGGTTTCCAGAAATGATCAGCTGAATGGGTTTGGTGATGTGGGTCATGCGGCAGAACGTCTTTCCGTCCAATGACCGAGCATTCTCGGGGTGGGGTAGTGGGAGGGTGGGAATGTCCAATTCCATGGCCATCATTTCGTCAATGAGGTTCGCGTCAGCTCCAGAATCCACCAACGCGTTAACCTGGATTGCTCTGTCGGGAAGCGAAGCATCAACATGGCCGTAAGCGTGGAGCAATGGTCGTTCCTGGCAGCGCCTTCATATCTGTTGAGCACTTTCACCTCAACAGATGAGGCAGAGTTCTTGGGCCGGAGGGTGCACCGAACTTGGGTGTGTCCCAGCCTCCCACAATAGAAGCAGGAACCGGTTGCTCTCCGACGTGTCCGTTCCTCAGGCGATACTTTCATGCCTGCACGGGAAAGGTCCATGGGTTCGACTCCTTCGGCTAGCTTCTCCTCCGGTCGGGGACTTAACCCTCGCCTGGGGTATGCCTGGGTGGGTGGGACCTGTCTCTCAATCCGGCGTTGTCTGGCACAGTTGTCCAAACGGATGGCAGCACGGACGAGTGGGTTGAACTGAATGATGGGTTCGAGACGTGCCAACTCGTCCTGGAGTGCCTCACTCAGGCTGGCCAGGAACAGGTTAGCCAATGCTGCATCATTCCAGCTGGTGGCTGCCGCGAGAGTACGGAACTCGATAGAATGGTCCGCCGCAGTTCTCCTGCCTTGGCGAAGGACGATCAGACGTTGGGATGGCTCTTGGTCACTGGAAGCGTGCTGGAAAACCTTGCGGATCTCCTCGGCGAACTCCGGGTACCGGGGAGGGAATGAACCCCCGGACCACACAGCTGTCGCCCAGTCCAAGGCTCTCCCCTTCAGTAATCCCATCACGTAGCCGATCCGGCGGTCATCGCTGTTGTAGGTCTGAGGTTGCTGTCTGAACACAAAGTCGCACTGGAGCAGGAACGCCTTGCATCTCTCCGGTTCTCCGCCGAACCTCTTCGGGGGGGGGTTGTTGTGGCTCCCGGAATTGCCAGGTTCCCATGGGGTGGGAAGGTAGAGGTGCAGGCGGGTTGGCAAGTTCCTCCAGTGGGTGTGGCTGGACCGCGATGGCGAGTCTCCTCATCTCCGCACACAGCTCACGAATCTCCAGACGAAGTTCGGAGATTCCTTGTGAGTGTTGCTGGACAATGGCGCCTTGTTCCTGGAGTGCGTAGAACATGGCGGTTGAGTCAGCCGGGTCCATGTTGGCGAAATTGTTCTGAGACGGGTGCGTGGGGTTTGGACCCAAAATGCACGACTCAGAAACAAAGGTTAGATAAAGTCCCGTCAGGGCTTTATTCGGGACGAATCCCAGGAGCGTAGTCAAAACAAGCAATGTCCATACACGTAGATCCAGCCAAACAAATATTAAACAAACAAACAGCACGGTGCCAAGGGAAGAGTCAAACTCGTAGTCGGGAAACGTGCAGGGAGGTCCGGTAGCAGGAGAGCTGTCAGCGGGGCAGATGAACAGGCGGACGGCAGGCAGAGGCGTAGTCGTGGGCGAAGCGGGAGTCGAAACCATGAAACAATCAGCGAAGCAAAAGTACAAAAACGGTAGGCGAGGACGTAGTCAAAAAACAAACGATGGTCACAAAACAGAAATCAATAAACAATGGTCGGTAAAACAGGCTTGGATCTTAACGTGAATCAATCAGAAAATAATGCTCAAGAGTTGCGTAGTAAAACTAGAGGCAGACAATTTCGCGAAGAACAGTTGCGCGACTGGGCTATAAATGCGGGTGTAGACAGGTGTAGACAATTAGTTAGAGCGTAGCAAGGAAATGGAAAACAGGTGCGATGGATGACAAGTTTAACAAGGAGATTAGTAATCGTTAGTAATAAACCTATCCTGCCCTAGCATTAGTAAATTAGTAAATGACATGCACGAGAAACGTAAGGTAACATGAACACATGATTAGTTTGTTAGTTTCTACCCAATCCTGATCTAGCGTTAGTAGTTTTAGTAAATAGACAAATGGAAACACTTAGGGAGTGAATGACAGAAGGAGAGAGAGAGAAAAGGCGGAACGCAAGGTTTGCGGAAAGACATGTAAAAGTGTATGCATAAACAACGACCAGTTAACGTAACAATAAACATAAATCAAAACATAACACAAAGCGAAACTAAGACGATAACCAATCAACATAACAAGGTAATATAATCGTACGAAACATAACTAGACATGACAAGAAAATAAATCGTAACAAAACATAACTAAACAACATGACGAACCTAGACTAACATAATACATGATAAGACACTACGTGACTAAGACAACATGAATAAACATAAAACATGGCGAGACAGACCTGAAACGTGACAATAATGTCACAATTTTCAGGAGGCCACACTGAACTAGTTGTGTTACAGTAAGGATGGCATCTCAGCTTTGCAGTCTGCTGTTGTAGCAGACATTGAGACATCTTCAGCATTCCCTGTGCCAGTTTCCTTAATTACACTTGCTCCCAGTGGTTGAGGGCTGTTATTTTCCTGAAAGGCTGGTGCAAGTGCAAATTACAGTCACAGTGTTTATTGCTGGATGACTATTTGTGAATTTTATGAACTGTTTAACCAGAATCTATGAGTGTACTTACAGTATAGTGTAGTGCATCGTGTGAATGGTAACAATATGCCACCAATATAACAATATTGCAGGTTTTTATCATATATTTGCATCATACATTCCAAAAGTATCAAGAATCTGCAGAGGTGATGACAACGTATCAATGTATTTATATTTATATAAGCGTTACGGAGAGCCATGGTATTTAGATGGTAGTTTCTGACTGTCTGAAAATACAAGAGCAATTTCTAGGAATTTGTGTCATCTCTGAAAATATGTTTCTGCTTGCTTTTGTTATCATTGGAAGGAATATTAAATATTTTACCAATGTTTCATATCTTACATTGGTAAAAAACATTTGATTAAAAACATGGAGTTACACTCAGTGACCACTTCATGGAGAACTGTACACCAGCTTGTTAATGCAAATGTCCCTCTATACAGTATATACAGTCAGGTCCATAAATATTGGGACATCGACACAATTCTCATCTTTTTGGCTCTATACACCACCACAATGGATTTGAAATGAAACGAACAAGATATGCTTTAACTGCAGACTTTCAGCTTTAATCTGAGGGTATTTACATCCAAATAAGGTGAACGGTGTAGGAATTACAACAGTTTGTATATGTGCCTCCCACTTTTTAAGGGACCAAAAGTAATGGGACAAACTAACAATCATAAATCAAACTTTCACTTTTTAATACTTGGTTGCAAATCCTTTGCAGTCAATTACAGCCTGAAGTCTGGAACGCATAGACATCACCAGACGTTGGGTTTCATCCCTGGTGATGCTCTGCCAGGCCTCTACTGCAACTGTCTTCAGTTCCTGCTTGTTCTTGGGGCATTTTGTGCCATCAGTTTTGTCTTCAGCAAGTGAAATGCATGTTCAATCGGATTCAGGTCAGGTGATTGACTTGGCCATTGCATAACATTCCACTTCTTTGACTTCTTTGGTTGCTTTCGCAGTATGCTTCGGGTCATTGTCCATCTGCACTGTGAAGCACCGTCCAATGAGTTCTGAAGCATTTGGCTGAATATGAGCAGATAATATTGCCCGAAACACTTCAGAATTCATCCTGCTGCTTTTGTCAGCAGTCACATCATCAATAAATACAAGGGAACCAGTTCCATTGGCAGCCATACATGCCCATGCCATGACACTACCACCACCATGCTTCACTGATGAGGTGGTATGTTTTGGATCATGAGCAGTTCCTTTCCTTCTCCATACTCTTCTCTTCCCATCATTCTGGTACAAGTTGATCTTTGTCTCATCTGTCCATAGGATATTGTTCCAGAACTGTAAAGGCTTTTTTAGATGTTGTTTGGCAAACTCTAATCTGGTCTTCCTGTTTTTGAGGCTCACCAATGGTTTACATCTTGTGGTGAACCCTCTGTATTCACTCTGGTGAAGTCTTCTCTTGATTGTTGACTTTGACACACATACACCTACCTCCTGGAGAGTGTTCTTGATCTGGTCAACTGTTGTGAAGGGGTTTTTCTTCACCAGGGAAAGAATTCTTCTGTCATCCACCACAGTTGTTTTCCATGGTCTTCCGGGTCTTTTGGTGTTGCTGAGCTCACCGGTGCGTTCTTTCTTTTTAAGAATGTTCCAAACAGTTGATTTGGCCACACCTAATGTTTTGCTATCTCTCTGATGGGTTTGTTTTGATTTTTCAGCCTAATGATGGCTTGCTTCACTGATAGTGACAGCTCTTTGGATCTCATATTGAGAGTTGACAGCAACAGATTCCAAATGCAAATAGCACACTTGAAATGAACTCTTGACCTTTTATCTGCTCCTTGTAAATGAGATAATGAGGGAATAACACACACCTGGCCATGGAACAGCTGAGCAGCCAATTGTCCCATTACTTTTGGTCGATTAAAAAGTGGGAGGCACATATAGAAACTGTTGTAATTCCTATGCCGTTCACCTGATTTGCCACCATTCCTGCCTTTTGAGGCTTTCAGCAAATGCAAACATCCATCCATTATTTGAACCCTCTTATCCTGAACAGGGTCGCAGGGGGGCTGGAGCCTATCCCAGCATACATTGGGCGAAAGGCTGGAATACACCCTGGACAGGTCGCCAGTCCATCGCAGGGCACACACACCATTCACTCACACACTCATACCCACGGGCAATTTAGACTCTCCAATCAGCCTAACCTGCATGTCTTTGGACTGGAGTACCCGGAGGAAACCCACGCAGACACGGG